>NC_140935.1:166134637-166319637 GCF_014529385.1 Adiantum capillus-veneris
GAGACCTAAACTACGGAATTACATAAGCGTATTGTGAAGTTACATTTAACTTCCTCTAGGATCTCCTAGAGTAAAAACCTTCTTTTTACAAACCGCATAGCTTAAGATTGTCGTCTTTTGCTGTGTAGAGGTAGCTTGGAGTTAAGTTGTACTTGCTGAGTGCCTTTAGAATTGTAAGATTGTAGGTAGATTAGAATTGTGAGAATGATTGATAAACGAGACAGGTCTTAAGATCAATGCTCAGGAAACCATAAAAAACAAGAAAACGAGTGTTTGTGAACACTTTCCATAACCCCATTGCATGAGAACCTAGGAGCAAGGTAAGTAGAATCCGAGGTGGGTTTTAGAACATTGCTCTTTACGAAAGAATCAATGTGAGTTGTAATTTGAAGTTGCAGAATTTCAAGTCTACGGCTAGAAATAGCACGAAAAGACTCCGAACCACTCAATCCGACTAGAGAGTATGCTTAAAAGTTGTATGAACCAGTGGGTAAGCTCAAGGACACGTTGAGGTAAAAATTTCAAGAGTTTGCGAAACCTCAGATTATTTACTTTTTCTTGAAATTTTAGGCCAATTTAAGTTTATACTTGATTCATTGGCTTAAAATAGCTCCTGAAAAGATTGTCCATTGAAAAAGTGCAAAAAAATGTTTATTTTGGATATAAAGTAAATAATCATGATTATTTACTTTCAGCTCAAATTTGACCAAGCTTGATACCAGTGACTCATTGCATGTGTACAAAAAGCTTTTGTAAAGGCACAAAATATTTGGATCACCAAACTGGCAAAAAACTGGGTAAAAACTAAAGTTTGTACTGATTTTCGACAACCTGAGTGTAAATTGGGGAAAAATTCGTACAAACTCAATGAAATTTGATTAAGGATCTTTGACTTTGTAATCTCTATAGGAGCTCATGTTAAATTTCATAAGGTATGTGGCATCTGTAATACCACCTTCAATCTTGATGATATTCTAGCTCAGCACGCCAATTTCTTAAAGCATGAAAGAGAGAGGTTTAAGTTGGAGGTGAAAAATATTAGGGTCACTCTTGATGACATGGTGGTTGTTCACTTCAGAGATTGTGATCCCAAAGGAGGTTCATACAAAAAGTACAATCAATTGCCATTGTCATATAGACCCTTGTGGTGCCCTATGCACAAAAAGGAGTGCAAGCTTATCCAGGAGTCCTTTGGCTTACTTTTCTATCTGAATATACTATTTTCTAGTCTTATGGAAAACCTTGTTAAAATCTTGGAGGAACAAGATCTACCACTAGATGAACAAGAGGAAGTCAAGAAGGACTACAATGAAGTGGAAGAGATAGAAGAGGCTATTGGTTTTGAGGCAAAAGCAAAGGAGGTTGAACAATGCAAAATGTTGTCTATGAAAACATCAAAAATCAAGCTACCCTTGGATGTGGCTGAATTCAATGAGAAACAAGCTGAGTTAATGCTTCCTAGTCTGCCAGAATTCAAATTTGGCGACAAGACATACATTTTCCTCCATGACATTCAAAGTATTTTATGTCTAGGAGAAGACTTTGCACTAGGCACCATCTCCAAATTCCACGAGGAGCGGACTGGATTTGTCTTTGAAGATGACAGTGATGACAAGGCATTGGAAACCTCCAGCAACCCACTGGAGTGCCTCAAACTATGTTTCCCAAAAGTAGAAAAATATAGGGAGACACCCCCTTATGAGGCCATTTTTTAGGCATTCAGGAATAGTCTGAATCCCTCAAGGAGCAATGAAGAAGTAGAGGAATGGTATCAGCACCCAACACAGGGGTTGAGCTGCTCGATGTACTTATGGAAGAACAAACTATGGATGCAGGATGAGAGTTTCATGGCAACCTCGCCCCCTTCCCCCCCCCCCCCGAAATGTCTCTCTTTGAATATGACACTTAATTCTGGGTGCAGTCTTGGCTTGCAGAAAGGGATGACTTTCTCCATCATCAGACTAGAGAGTATCGTGCAGCTATTTCACAATATCTTGATAAAATTTACAAGGCATCGATACTAGTATTTCACAATAGAATGTTGCAAGAGGTGAATATCACGATGATTGCCCTGAAGACATTATCTCTCTTTATAGGTGGAACAATGCTACCAAAGAACGCGGGCAAAAGTCATTCTTGTCAAAAAAATATTTGCGAGAGATTGTTTTAGATACATTCCTAGGTATACAGGCGATCGTGCCACATATTACTACACTTACACAGCAATGGCACTATTCCTTAGGAAAACAAGACCCAAATAAACTATTGCAAACACATGATGATAAGATACAAGGGCAATGTGCCAGAACATATATCTAAAATCTCAAAAAGTTGACCAAGTGTAGTGACTTGTACATGTTTTCTTAGTCATTGCAAATTGCAAATTTTTACATGTTTTGTGGTAAACACATTACCATAATTTATAGAAGTACATATTGTGTCAAAAAACTAATCTCTTGCTTCACCTATGGTTCACATATTCCGTTGTCTCTCTCCACTTTCTTTGGCCTCCTCAAGCATTAGAGTTGTTGAAAGCTTGAGATCATTTTATTTTTCTTTATTGCAGTTGTCTAATTGCCTGTGTTGTTGTTGAAGATGCTAATACTTTATTTTGCTGCATGCAAGGAAGGATTCTGCGATAGAACCATTGGAAAAGCTCTTTTAAATTGTTTGCCTTATATCGAGAGCCACCATGCCGAGTGTGTTTGAAGTAGGCATTCCTTGCCATATAATGAGACTTTTCTAAGCCCCGTGTATTCCATATGCCTGGGTTTTCGTACTTTTGCATTGAAAATGATGTGTTGCAAATGAAGAAAAGCTGGTAAGCATAGACACGAACATAGTTCATTCTAATCACACAAGAATGGTTTTGAGAGTACCATGCAATGAGTGATCTAAGTGTCTGTCCATGTTTTCTTGCATGATTTCCTTAGAAGCTGCAGGCTCCCTTTAAACTTGCTAAGATCCTCTTGTGACCAATCATCTTTGTCACACGTCAAAAAGAGCACATCTATGGAACACCATATATCAACTTTGGCATTGCAAGTAGCTGGATCCTGGTCCTTCATGGCCATATGTAGTGTTTTCCATTGTAGATACTCAACTTTGCTAATGTAGGTGGAGTGATATATCCTTCATGCTTTGTCACTTTCACATCTTTTATTCCTAGTGGTTTAGATAAGAATCTGTCAGCCTTGACATTACCAATGGATGGTTTGGAAGGCACATCCTTCTCATTGCTTGACCTTTTCTTGTCCCATTGGATTTTGACATTTCCACCATGGAGACCCATATCTGACAATACTAGTTCAAGGGCCTCTAGAGCCATTTGGAGCTTACTTGACTTATTCATTTTTTAAGAAAACCTAATGCTTCTCCACAATTCTGCAAAGAGTGTGCATTGTACAAATGTGGACATTCACAAGTGGAATTGCCAAAACTAGGTGGAAGCTAGGGTCTTCATTATGACGAGTAGGAGCCTTTCTCCACCACTTGGGCTCCATCACCTTTGTAGACTCCATGCAAAACAAGCATGGAGATTTTTCCATTGCACTCATTCCACAATTATACATACACTTCGATGTTTTGAGGTCACCTGCAAGATGTCATTGGACCTGAAAGTCTCCCCTCTCATCCACAGACAACACCTTTCCTCGATTCATTTATTCGTCAATTATATCAGGAATGGGGGTTTGATTGAAGACCCAAAACAAAATTTCATGGTCCTATTTCTTACTTGCAAGATTTATCCATGAGTTTTGTGAAATGAAATGTATTGTTTTAATGAAAGGACTGGAAGAAAATGAATTACCTCAAAAGCACCCATCCACCATATGTTGGTTTCAGACTAAACATTGAAGTATAAAGCATCATTGGTAGGACATTTCAAAAGTGCCCTAATCATCAATGTCATTGTCACTCACTCTAGCTTCTTCTCTTTAAGAATATCACACTCATCTAGCTTCAAGATAAAATGACGTAGCACACCACCAGTCTCTTCAAATGTGACATCGTAGAACTCTATCATTATAATTTGGAACAAAGTGAGGTCCATGAAGATATTTTTGTGCTCATCATAAGTTGTAGCTGATCCTTGGCCTTTTTAAGTACTTTGAA
The DNA here is from genome assembly GCF_014529385.1 of Adiantum capillus-veneris. NCBI lineage: Eukaryota > Viridiplantae > Streptophyta > Polypodiopsida > Polypodiales > Pteridaceae > Adiantum > Adiantum capillus-veneris. The sequence continues at coordinate 166,138,754 of NC_140935.1, forward strand.
TATGAAAGGGACAACCAAGGAAGTTGTTATGTGCATGGTTGAGCTGAAGTCTCTCTTTCCAAACACTTGATGCTATTGGTAGCATCTTGGATTTTATTCCCATTTTCCACAAATATGGAGGAGAGAGAATGTTGAATAGATGAATACCCTCTCTTGATCACTCCAAATGAGTCAAGTGTGCCTTGTATCTCTATTGCAAGCACTGCATTTTGATATATAAATCAATCCACAACATCCCTCTGGAAAACCTTAAACTTCTTGTCATGGACAATGTCTTTGTCAAGACTAATACTTATCAAGGGCTTCAACTGCTTCCCTACATTGGTTGTGGGAAAAATCTTTTCCTTGTCCAGATAAATAGCATGTCTACAAAGAAAGAAATTTAGAAGTCAAAGCAATAGATAGATAGCATTCCTACAAAGAGAGCAATACATAGATAGAATGCCTACATTAATTAGCATGTCTACAAAGACAGCAATACATAAGTCAAACCAATAAGATTGAACTCCTCACCTCAATGCTTGGATTCTCTTTTTAAGACCACTAGATCCAACCTTCAAGGTTTCAAGATTCCATAGTTTCTTCTTTCGCACTCGAGCACCCAAGCTCGTATCTTTGTTTTGTAAGCTCTGCACCTTTTTTCATAAGACCTGTAATTTCTCTGTGTGCTACAATATGGTTTTTTGGTCATTAGAGAGAGTTGTAGAATCTCATTTGCTTGAGCATGAAGCATGCATCTGTGATTTTCAGCTTGGCCAGTTAAATCTTTGCAATAGACAAGAAACCCATTCTCTCCATCAATAGCAAAGGTCAATAGACCAGTAGGTTTTCTAAATGCAATAGAGGCATTAGTCAAAAGAAAGAGGGATCCCTATGTCCAAATGTCTACATGTTGTGCTTCCTCTGCTCTCAGTCTCTCTTTTCTTGCTTCTGCAACTTGTGTGTTGGTCTTGCTTCGCTTACATAAAGGCGCATATTGAGGATCCAAGTCATTATGTAGATGAGGAGGCGAGACAAAGAGGGTTGGGAAGAGGAGGGGGAAAAAGACCGTGAGAAGATTCAAAAAATATGTGGGGTTTGTGAAAGAGACCTTTTTGAGGTAAAAAGCACATGTACTCGAGAGTTCCCTCAAATTGTGGCTCATAGAAGATTCATTTTAGAGAATCAAATGTAATTTCCAAAAAGAAGATTTCATAACGGAAGTCCACTCACTCTCTAAATGGTAAAAGACAAAAAAAGAGACCTCAAACTTCCCCTAATGCATGGGATGGCCAAGTTGTCATTAGCCACCACTAACACCACTACTAGTTTTCATTGACCATTGAAAGATGGGCATGGGAACTCCTTCGACACCTAGTTCAATTTTTGATGTGACACATAGTACATATATGTGTGTAGCCTTTTGAAAAGGCACCTGGAGATATGAGCTGCCGGATACTAGCTGTGAGACCTTTTGTATATAAACACTTCCTTTTGTATATGAATGATAATAATATATGTTGTAAATATATTGTATGTACACTATGGTCTATTGAATGTGAGTCTCTCTCTCTCTCTCTCTCTCTCTCTCTCTCTCTCTCTCTCTCTCTATTGTGTATAGCCATGGTTTTTCCAAGCTTCAAACCACCTTGAGCTCATTATATCAATTCACCCACCTAAGCCTTACAACTAGCATCACAGCAGTCCAATCTCAATCCTCGCTTCCATCATCACGCGTGCAACCCTCCCAAGCGAGAGATGGAAGCTTGAGAGCTTGAGGCAGTCGAGTGCAATAGAGGAAAATCTTGGCTATGCAAGCACGCAAATTGGAGCCAACCTTGCAAGAAGCAAATTCAAGGCAAGTAAGTGAGCTTGAGGGCTTCCAAGTCATATTGGGTGGCCAGTAAGTGAGCTTGAGGGCTTCCAAGTCATATTGGGTGGCCAGTAAAGTGAGCAAAGAGAATTGACAATGCTGCATTGAACAAAGGGTAGTATATGTATTGATCTCAACACACATACGTGCTCATCATTCTCTATTTTCTTGCAACTTAAATCTCTCAAGCTCTCCATCAACCAAACTCTTCAACTCTTGCGAGCGTGTAGCCATTCAAAATCGGGACAAATTGCCCCAGCTGATCAACTTTGGGCATCATTATCTACTGCCAAGCTTGGTGATACTTGTTGCCGCTACCTGTACACATAGTCACACCCTGTGTTAAAGCTACAGCAAAGTAGGGCAATCTGAAAACGAGCAAGCTTGGAGGGGGAATATTGAAGCACTTCATGGCAAAATCGAGCAGTGTCTTCTTTTGAGAAGCAAATCGATGCAAATAAAATCGATTGGATGCAGCGCTATTTTCAAACACACACACACACACATGAGTGCTTCAGGATTTGATCAGCCCCCACAGATTGAGTCACGAGGCCAAGGTGATACACTCTGCATCTTCAGTTCATGCCAAGCACAGGAATCCATCATTGCAGCATTTGACAGCTCCTGCTCATTTTCGCCAGTGAACAGAAATTTGGAAATACGTTTTTTGTTTTCTCTCTTTAGCCTTAAATTTTCATGGAATATAAGAACTTGTTCTCACCCCCATTGTTACTCGAACTCATTGTCACCCAAACGGGTTTCCCACAAGCAAAATCTGCATAAGAGTTTTAGGCTCAAGCTAGTAGACGATCCTCATTACCCGAAGAGAGGCCCTTTTTCTCGGCTTCACTGCCTAAAAAGGTTTCCTAACCAAGGGCTCTTTTAAAACTCTACAAGGCTGTGTTACTCAAGAGGGCAATCCCACTAGCTGAAAGGAATCTTAGCTAAGCAAAGCACCACATCAAGATTTCATCATTTATTCTTGTATGACTTCAAGGCATACTTTTTTTACTTCAAGGCTTTAGTGAAGAGGTACTTCTCAGGAGAGAAGAGTGACTTCACAAATCAAAATTGTTAAGCTCGAAACTGCACTATTTTGTAAAATGGACAAGACACTGCCATAGAGAGAGTCTCTCTATCGGTAAAACCAAGTCCCTGTCATCTATCACAACTGCTTGCACCATGGAAGAGAAAGGAATCATAAAATTTAATGGGGAGCATTTTCATACCTAGCAAACTAAGCTAAGGGGATACTTAATGAACAAAACATTATGGGCCGTAGTAAAAACATCTCTCAGTGATCACGAAGGCACACAAACCAGAGATTCTACCACATTCAATCAAGAAAAGGATGAACAAGCACTTGGCATAATAATTACTGCACTTCATGACAATTATGTACATTTTATAGATGAGTGCACACATGCATATGAAGCCTGGTGAGTTCTAGAGTGCACACATGAGTGCACACATGCATATGCATTTTATAGATGAGTGCACACATGCATATGAAGCCTGGTGAGTTCTAGAAGAGAATTTTGGAGCTAAAGCAAAAGGAAGTAAAGTTAGCTTGAAAAGGCAACTTTACAAACTCACTATGCTCGAGGGGGAAGACATAGCTAGTTTGGTCAATAGGCTTAAAAGCATGGTTACACAATTGACCTACATCCAATGCGAAGTAGAAGAAGACGACAAAATTATAGTTCTGCTTAGTGTACTTCCTTCCAACTACGACCATATTGTCACTATTCTTGAAGAAAAAGAGCCAACCCCAGCACTTCAAGATGTGGTAAGTTCACTTGAGGTAGAAGAAAGGAAGCAGAAAAATCCACCTACACCGACAAACAGGGCTTTTATAGCAAGAGAAGGCGAATCATCTATAGATTTCATATCATCTTCCAACGTCCGAAAATGCTATGACTATGGTAAAATCGGTCATATAGCTAAAGACTGCTATATCAATAAATTTTGTAGCACTTGCGTAAAGAAGGGGCATCCTACTTCTAGGTGCTATTCAAAAGTTCAAGATAGCAGCACCCACAGTAATAACAAAGGAAAAAAAGCAGTGAGAGGAGCAGCACATATAGTCCAAGAAGAAGAAACTGAGGATGAAGGAGAAATTTCTTTCGTTATAGATGTACTTTGAAGATCGGTTTCTACTCTCTCCAGTTCAAGGGGAGGTATTTTCATCCTGTGTGGATAGATCTTGTCATCTTGTCTGGATAGTGTCATCCTGTGTCGATAGTTGGGTCTTGATTATGTATGACATGCCCAAGGGGAGGGTTGCAAGGTGGGCATGGGAACTCCTTCGACACCTAATTAAATTTTTGATGTGACACATGTTACATATATTTGTGTAGCCTTTTTGAAAAGGCACCTGGAGATATGAGCTACCGAATACTGGCTGTGAGACCTTTTGTACATAAACACTTCCTTTTGTATATGAATGATAATAATATATGCTGTAAATATATTGTATGTACACTATGGTCTATTGAATGTGAGTTTCTCTCTCTCTCTCTCTCTCTCTCTCTCTCTCTCTCTCTCTCTCTCTCTCTCTCTCTCTCTCTCTCTCTCTACTGTGTATAGCCATGGTTTTTCCAAGCTTCAAACCACCTTGAGATCATTGTATCAATTCACCCACCCAAGCCTTACAACCATTACCCTGCTACTACTGTCAAACCCCTTCCCACCACTACCATCCCACCACTACCATCCCATGCCTGCATCTCTCTCTCTCTCTCTCTCTCTCTCTCTCTCTCTCTCTCTCTCTCTCTCTCTCTCTCTCTCTCTCTCTCTCTCTCTCTCTCTCTCTCTCTCTCTCTCTCTCTCTTCTTTGTATTCATAAAGAGAATTAATTATTCAAACCCTTCAAGGTTCTAAGCTAAATCAAGGGGCTCTTCACACGTGCGGACAAGGAGTGTTCTCTAAGGAGCTTCTTAGTACGACACGCCCTCACATCGGATACTACGATGCACTGTAGACTTTGACACCGGTTTGCAACTCTCAGAAGAGAAGGAAGGGGGGACTACCTCTCTCGGTTGCTCATTACTTAGTTTTTTTTTTTCAAATCTCCATTATTTTTACTTTCTTGCACTTAATTTTCTAGTCGTAACCTCTCCGTGCCACCCTCTAATTCTCAAGGATTTTTGGGTTTCCCCTTATTGGTTGCAGACTTAACCTCGACCAAATGTTTTGGCCATAGAAAGTTCTCTCTTGTTCTAAAGTGCGCTTGTAAATCATTTCATGTGACATGCAAATGCCCTCCACATTTGTAGACCCCATCCTTGGACACATCGTGCCCGTAGAGGCTGTCGAACATGACTACCCTCCTCTGACCAATGAGCTCTGCAGAACTTATGGACATCGAAGTTGTCAAGGGGGATGATGAGAATGATGAATATGACCTAGCAGGCCTTGCCAATGTCTTGATAGAGACAAATCTCTCTAGCAGTGGGATGTTTAATATTTCCAGATTGTCTAGTCATAGATGCCAAGTTCTCTCCCATTTTGGAGTGTGCTTCTTGATCATGTCATGTGACCCATAAACGCCCTCCACATTCGTAGATCCCATCCTTGGACCCATCGTGCTCGTAGAGGCTGCTAAACATGATGACCCTCCTCTGGGTGATGAGCCAGACCTTATGGACATTGACATTATTGCGGGGGATGATGAAGACCTCTTGAATGATGAGATGATGATTATGACCTAGCAAACCATGGCAACGTCTTGATAGAGACAAAGCTCTCTAGCAGCGGGATGTTTAAAATTTCCAATTTTTTTGTTCATAGACCCCATCCTTGGATCCATCATGCCCGAAGAGGCCGCCAAACCTGACGACCCTCCTTTGGCTAATGAGCCATATCTTAGGGACATCGACATTATTGAGGGGGATGATGAAGACCTCGTGGATGATGAGGATAATGAATATGACCTAGCAGACCCTACCATCGTCATGATAGAGATGAAGCTCTCTAGTAATGAGATGTTTAATATTTCCATGAAAATTTAACCACCTTAGAGAAGGTTTAGGCTAACGTAATCAAGATTTAATAGAGAATCTCCATATGCCTAGATGTGTTGACATCAGCTTTAGTAGGCTCTTATCTTTCTCAAGCTAGGAGAGCTTCCATGATAGTGAGCATAGCCTCATCTATAGTTACGAGAGTCCAAGCCGATGTGCCTACATGGCCATACATAGAGACAGACTCATCCCTACTCAAAGGTTTTAAAATTCCTAGCTTTGGAGGTGAAGAAAGATAAAGGAATAAGGATTCAGTGAATATGTTCCTAGCAAAGTGGTCGGACATTCATGCGCTGCAAAAGCGGCCTAGTCATGTGTAACCCATAGAGGCTAGCTTCTTAGTGATTGGCAATGTGTACGAGTGGTGAATGGGTTTGGTTACTTTTCTTGCCACTTGGATGGAATTTGAAATGATGTTTCAAAAGGAACCCTTGTCGGGCAATGAAGAAGAGAGTAATTGGGAGGTATGGGACAAGTGCTCAATACATCTCGACTATAGAGAGATAGTACTCAATTTGAAAGGGATTGATACAGTATAGATGCTACGGGGCTTCAAGAGAGGCATCACAAATGATTATCTTGAGTGTGTTGAAGCTCTTTAGCCAAAAGACTTATTCAAGGCAATCAATTATGCACAAATTTATGATGATATCAAGCACCAAATGGGGCAAGTAGGGATGGGGATAGAGGAAAAGGGGGTTGGGGTTTAAAAGAAAAGGGTTTGGTAGTGATAAACACGGAGAGAGGATAGACTAGGGACTTAGGGTGGTCATTGGACTAAAAAAATGTGACTATTCCAAAAGAAAAGAAAGTTTGAAATCCACTCAGAAAAAAGAATTATGTTAAAGAACAAAAGAAAAATTGTTGCTTTAGCTGTAATAATGAGGTAGGACACACCAAGGAAAAATGTCCAAAGCTCAAAGCTAGCACTACTAATAATGAGCCCAAGAGACATGGAATATCCTCCATGCAGGTGCATACAATGCATAGGCTTTTTCTCAATTTTGCACAATTCAGGGACGTGACTTTGTACCACTATGATGAGCTTCATGCTTGTTTGGTGACACCAGCTATGTGGCAACCTAGTGTAGTTCCTTATGACACGTGTGCATGTATGACACCATAGGTGGCCGTAGATTCATTGTCTTCATCAATGATGGAGCTAGCCATAACTTATTAAATTCCTCATTAGTTGAGAAGTTAAGAAGGTTCGAGACCACAAACAATCATGAGTATACTATTTGGTTTGCCAACGATTATGATAAGATGGTATGGAATACCATAGTCTTGGGAGGTCTAATAGCCATGTAGGACTATGAGGCTTTGCTTGACTTTTAGTTCATGATTTTGATCAGATTAGATGTATATCTAGGTAGGGCGTGGTTGTAGAGCCTCAGCCCTAGTCTAGTTCGGAGTTACTTGCATAACACACTACCGTTAGATCACGGTGGTAGGGTCATCACCCTAGTTGGTGACCATAGTGTTCTCTCTACCTCTCACATTTCCTCCATGGAGCTACATAAATCATTTCACAAAGGCTAGATAGTAGAGGTATTTACTTGTTACCCTCTTTTACATTATGTTTTTTATAATTGAAAGTAGTGAAAATGTTTTTGTAGTTAAAAGTGTAAGTAATGTTTGCATGATAAAAAAGATGGCCTTAGACAAGACCCACTGTTTGAAAACCATGTTTGGCATGCATACAATTCTAAAACAAAAGAATACAAGGCAAAAGAGACCCTTCAAAAAAAGTAAATAGATGCTTTAATGAATTTACTAGAGGAGTTTCAAGTTCCTAGTGATTTATCGGATGTCTTGTTTCCATCTTGGGAACTAGACCATGGCATTGATGTTGTGCCACGTTCAAAACCTATAGCTACATCTTCTTATAGATTAAGCCACTCCAAGGCACAAGAAGTGAAAAAGCAGTTAATGCAATACTTGAACAAATGTAGCAAAGGGGCCAACATTGCCTCTCACAACGCTACGGACATGAATGTATGAGGTTGCGTCACCACATGCTTTCTCAATGTAGGCATGCCAACATTGTCTACATAACCCCTACATTTAGAGAGAGAGACAGAGAGAGAGAGCCCTACATTTCTTAGCTTATGCATATCTGTTTCTCTATCTATCTATCTCTATTTCTCTCTCTTTCCTGCTTTCTCTCATGCACCCTAGTTTAACATTTGTCTCATAGACCAATTTTGGTATCCTATAAATGTTAAAATATCCTATTTATTTCTCTCTCCTCCTCCATATTCTCTCTCTCTATTGATTTCTTACCTACTCTCTCTCTTCCACTCTCTCTCTCTATTGATTTCTTACCTACTCTCTCTCTCTTCCACTCTCTCTCTCCCTCTCTCTCTCTCTCTCTCTCTCTCTCTCTCTCTCTCTGGAGTTGAAGTGTGGGGCGGGAGAATCTCAAATTCTACTTGGAAAGAGTTTGAGAATGTCCAAAAGCATTTTTTTACAAGCTTTCTCTAAGCTAAGACACAAACACCATATATGCTCCTACTTCTTGAGTTGGGATCTCTTCCAATTGAGGTTATGAGCATGAAAAGGGTTGTGGAGTACATGATAAATATGCGTCAAAACCCCTCACATCGACTTCCTACAATTGCATGGGAAGCAAGCAAAAAAGTTCAAAAGACGCATAAAAAGCAAGATCTTGAGCAGGGGATGGATGCAAGACATAAAGAAGTGGTTTGGGAGATGGGATGCATTACACTTGCTACATGATGTTTCAATTGACTCCCATATGAATGAAGCTTTTCTACAACGCCAATGTATTACGGATTGGGAGAAATCCGGTGGGTCAGGCTTCACACATTACACCACCCATATTGCCCCCAACAACAACACCATGTTCTTCGTTGAAAGAGGAAACCGTACTCACACTTACATGCTTGAGCCTGTCCCCTTGTCGGTGATACGCACTATCGCAGCAATTCGGCTTAGGTCCCATTCCCTTCGATGCGAGACACGACATTGGGGCAATGGAGAAGAGTCAAATCGATTGTGCACATTATGCTCACTGTAAGTTCGAGAGTCTGAGTACAACACACTACTAGAGTGCTCAAATTTTGGTCACATCCAAACTTGCTTCTGTCACATTTTCAGCCATGACTTAGACCTACACACTTTCCTCTCCCAGCCACAGTGTGGGCTCTCCATTGCTACTCTCATCACCACAATTTTGGAGCATCGAGAGTTACTCATCAGCTAGACACATACTACATCACATGTAACTTTGGTCCCATCGATCATATTTGACCTCCAAGGACAATAATAAAATCTATCCCTCTTTCTCTCTCTCTCTCTCTCTCTCTCTCTCTCTCTCTCTCTCTCTCTCTCTCTCTCTCTCTCTCTCTCTCTCTCTCTCATGCACCCTAGTTTAATATTTGTCTCATACGTCGATTTTGATATCCTATAGATGTTAAAATATTATCTTTCTTTCTCTTTCTCCCTCTATATTCTCTCTCTATTGATTTCTTACCTACTCTCTCTCTCTCTCTATATATATATTTCCTTCTTCTCTCTCTAGCTTCATATTTCTCTCTCTCTCTCTCTCTCTCTCTCTCTCTCTCTCTCTCTCTCTCTCTCTCTCTCTCTTCTCTTTTCTCTTTCTACTGCATCTCAACTTTGTATCGAGATCATATGCCAAAGCTAATAACTCTGCTAAACTCAAGGGGAACATTAGCTGGGTAAATGTGGCACCACCTAGGCTAAGGTTCAGGGAAGAAGGTGAGTTGGTGAGGATTGCATTGGAGGACTGCTCAAATTGGGTTTCTCTGAAGTTAGGGGGATAGGATTGGAGAGAGGTGTTATGGCCACTACCTAGCCCCAGAAGGTTGATGTGATAAAGACTTGGGAGGGATTAGAAGGTGATGGGAATTGGTAATTCTCTCTCTCTCTCTCTCTCTCTCTCTCTCTCTCTCTCTCTCACACACACACACACACACACACACACACACACACACACATCCACACACACACACACACACACAACATGCATCGTCATACAAAGCCTCTTTGTGCTAAGAGAACTTTAATCACGGTCTGGGCTACAACTAATTGGGTGTAACTATTCGAGACCCGACAATGAAGATATCGTCAAGAAGTTTAGAGCTCACAAATGATTCATCTCTAGCCATGGAGAGTGGACTAGGAGGGGACCCGCAGCCACCCACTACATTGAAAGGGAGAGAGTAGTGAGACCTCCAGTCAATTGAGAGAGACGATGGACATGAGCCTTGGCAAGGAGTCATTTAAGCTCTCAACCGAAATAGTGCTCACAAAAATCATAAAATGTTGGCAAACCTTGAAGTGGAGGGTGGGAAAAGAAACAAAACGGGGAAGACTATTATTTTCTGCCGCACGGCAAATTTCCCGTTTTCATTTGCCGGCCAAATCCTTTGCAGCATCTCTTCTTTTTCCACGTGGTAGGCCGAAATCCTTGTCCGCTTAATAGACTAGTATAGATTGCTACCACGCGGCAAATTTCCCGTTTTCATTTGCTGGCCAAGTCCTTTGCAGCATCTCTTCTTTTTCCACGTGATAGGTTGAAATCCTTGTCCGCGTAATAGATAGTATAGTATAGATGAGGTAGCAAATCTAAAAAGGTAACTCGACGAGTTACCTCTTTTGATTTAAATTGAAGAGAAAGTCTAGTCTATGTAGTACATATGATGCGGCAAATTTAAAAATGTAGCTCGACGAGTTACTTTTGAATTACCAAAAGACCCCTCTAATTTGCAAAAATTTTCAAAATACACCTCAAATTTCAAAAATTCCCTAAGTAACCCCAATATTTTGTCCAAAATGCCCTTGAAATTTTTCGAAATTCCCAATATACCCTTGGTTGTGAGATTAAATTTCTTCAAAGATGGAAAAAATTGTAACTTTTCATAAGAAAACCGATTGTCTATGGATACAAGATTATAAAACTAGAATTTGAGTTGGTTATGTAGGCTTTGGAGATGAATTGCTTCATTAATTTCAGACATAATCGCCTTTTTGCGAGTGACAAATTACATGTTAAGCACTCAAAAACGTATCTCAAGTGTCAAAAAGGAATAAAGATTAGAAATTCTTGAAAAATCCAACCAAAATGGATACAAGGGTAATATGTTGGGAATTTTTGAAATTTGAGAAATATTCTGGAAATTTCCGCAAATTAAAGGAGTGTTTTGGTAAATTTTTCAAAAAGTAATAACAATAGTAATCTAAACTTTTGAAGTAACTCGATGAGTTACTTTTTAACAAATTTAGAATAACTCATCGAATTATACATTGAAAGCATGATTGCCACCTTGGCGAGTCAGTGGGGGCGAGTTACGTGTCGGTATGATGTGGCGCTTGAAGCCAAATTGATGTGGAAAACCCAACCTCTCGAGTTGGATTACCACGTAACTTGCCGAGTTACGTGTCATTTCCTCCATGGTAGTCGAGGTAGCAGGTGACACAAAGCCACGTGGAATTGTCTCACGTAACTCACCAAGTTACAAGGTGGCTTCGATGTGTAGCTCCACAGTTTGGGGCAAGGCCACGCGGCGGGCAGTGGTGCTTCAAGAGCAAGAGTATCTCGTTGAGTTTTTTGCATCGCAAATGTCACGCTTGGAGAAAACTACGAAAAAAGTGGATACGTTTGATCATGCATACACCCTTAACCAAATCCTATAGGACATGTTGCATTCTTACGTAAGAAGCAATCTAACTGAAAGAGTACTTACCCAATTTGAATTTTTCTTACAACAATCATAAACATTCTTCAACTGGATTTACACCATTCATGTTGATGTATGGTTCCCACCCAAGAATTCATGTGGTCATAGGCCTAGCGAAGGAGAAGATTTCATCTATCTAGGATTTCTTTGAAGATATGAATGATATATTGAAGGCAGCAAAGGAAGTCATTCGTAGTGCATAGAATCATGGTAAGACATTGTAAACGGGTGATAGAACGGGCTTAAATGAACCTTAGGAAGTGATGAGATGTAAAAAGATAGCATGAGGTTCAAAATTAGATAGAGGAGTCATTTTACTCAATCATAGACATAATTGTGTAACTAAAATCTTGAATGTATCAAGAATGTCTTCTGTCACGTTTGTTGTGTGTTTTTGTGTATTCTAAGAGTATGTGAGCCTGTTTGCTATTTAGAATGAGGGAGAAACATGGTGCATTGCATATCCTATAGTTAGCAAATCAATATTTAGTTTGTGTTGTATTCTAATTGCATGTAGTGACTGTGTTTTATGTGTGTATGTGTCTAGCGCTTGTGCTATGGTACACATTGGCGATCCTACAGCCGGTTCAAGCCTTTAATGGAGTCTTTGCATTTTGAGCGGTTTTGATTCCTGAAAATTCATAGTCAGCCAAGTGCCTTGAATTTCAAATGTAGCAGAGGGAAGGAAGAATTCTAATTTGGAATATTGATAAGGAAAAATATCAATTGCAGTGGAGAAAGAACCAAAAACAAAAGGTGCCATATACAAATGTTGAAGTCGAGTAGTTATCTTTGTGAAGCCGAGTAATTATCTTTGTGATATGTGTGTGATGAGTTGGTGTATGCATGCTCGACAAAGATAAAATGAGAAGGTTGTCAAGGGATATTTCCTCAAAGAAAAAAGTCACTTTGCAAAGAATCGAGATGAAGTGAAGGAGATAAGTCCAAAAGACACTCATACATTGAGCATAGTGAGATATGAGTGGAGAAGCTTATTTTTTGAAGCACTCATCAACTCTATTTTTTCATTGCATGTTTTTCTTGACAAATTTTCTTGTATGCATATAGAGTGTCCCATCATTGGCACTTGCATTAGACACTCTTTCCTTGTTTCTCCTAGGCACTCACCTCACATGAAGAGGCACTTAAATATGAAGTGATCAACTCAAATAAGAGAATATATCAAAGGTACTTTTTCCCCACCACGTTTTGTCACTTTGGTCATCCAAGTCTTAGACCCTAGCCTAGAAACATTCATCCCTATCCTCTTTCATATTCCTTCTACACAATACATTAGCAATGGGGACACAAAGTTTCAGTTATGCCTTACCAAGAGTAGACCTAAGCTTTACTAAGGGTAGACCTAAGCATCAAGGTCAGCAAAATTGCTCCGTCAAAAGAATGAATAGAAAAGTGAGGTCAACTTCAACATAAGGAATGTGTTTTAGAGATCTCAAAGGTATTCAAACTCTCAACATGAGATCAAAAACTATCATTACAAGTCATAGGATCAAAGGCTCAAATATACAAAAGCTAGACACTTGAGGCTCATCTATCAGGATGCATCATCAAAATTATCACAGCTATCAAAACATGGATTGTGATCCATGTGTCTCGACATAGTAGCAAAAGAAAAGGTAAACATCGGTTACATTCACTAATGCTTAGTGCAAAGCTATGAAGGGTTTGCTATAAATATACATGATAATGGAAAGAACCATAGATTGGGTGCTAACATACTAGAATATATACAAGCAGATGATCTAACTCCCCAACTTGTGGAAGACAAGTGTCAAAATGCCCAACATAGCATGGTATGAACCTAGAAGTAAAACTCTAGAAATGATGGATTGTGATCCATCATCCCTAGCAGACTTAACAAGCCATTCCTACATTTGACAATTTGTGGCTGAACAAGTTGGAGGAGAGCTAGCAAAACCTTCAAGACCACAAAATCATTATCACTGAACTAACAAAGTACTTAAATAATGTTGAGATTTTAGAAATTCAGAACCAAAAGTGCAACAAATCAACTTGCAGAAAAATCTAAGTATAAGCTCCATCACAAAGTCAACTACTTACAAAGGATAAGTTCCCAAAGGAACATGCATAAAAAATAATCATTTTCACCTCCAAAAAGTGCCAAGAGATAGAATATAGGGCTAAAACACGCAAAGATATGGTCATACATTCAAAATTGGGACTAACTTGTGTTTTTTTAATCTAAGTTTGCATTGAACTTCACCAATGGGCTTAGGATAGTCTTTAGAAGTAGGTGTATAAGTCTCATTCCTAGATTTGACTAATAATGTGTTAGCAGCAAGCTAACACGAACACCTTTTCGGAGTTCTCTTTGTAAAACATTTATTATTCTGATAAATCGAGAATATTATAACTCCTATTTTCTCGGATAAACTCTGTAATTAATGAGCCGGGGCTACAAGCTTCCAGATTGTATGAGTCAGTCATTACTCAACTTTGGTAAAACTCCATATTGTTAGTTTTGACCACCCAAAAACCTTGGCTAAGGTATAAAAGCCAATTTTTGTAAGATTTTTAGAAGTTTTTGGATAAGAAATACACAACGTGAGCTAACGACGCTCACTTCTCTTCTTCTCGCACTTCCTACTCCCTCCCCAGTTGTCCAATTGCAGTCGCATTTGTTGCATTGCAATCGCATGTAAGAGCTCCACGCATTGACGTAAGCAGTTCATAGTATTTTGTAGCTTTTGGCGTCCTCAACCCGCGGCTTAATTTCATTATAACTAGTAATTCACACTTTTAAATCAAAAACTAAGCATAGTCGGGTATTGGGGCATCATTGCTAAGCATTTAGATTCATTCTGGGTCGAAAACGACTAGGTCAAAAATCCACTGCTGTTAATAATCACGATTTTGGAACATGACCCAAAGTGAGGTTTGAGACCATAAGCATGTGTACTTAGGTCTTATAAACTTGTCCTAGAAGTTTCTTTACGTTTGAATGTCATTTGATGCTGTAACGGATGTGATTTGTTTGTCGATGAGCGATTGGCTTTTGATAATTTCAGTCACTTGAGTGTAGCTTGAGTTAGATGCGAGATGTTAGTTGTTTTCTGAGAGATTGACAACCTTTTGTAGCCTCTATGCTCTAGTCGAGTCAGCTTCGTCCCATGGTTTGACAAATTAATCTTGGTTCTCGCTAATACTGCTATAAGATAGGATAGTGAGGTTAGACATGCGTCCCACATTTGGCGCCGCTGCTGGGGATCGAAGTGACCTAAACTAGGGAAAAACACGAGCGTTTTGTGTAGTTGTCCTTTAACTTCCTCTAGGTTCGCATAGAGTTCAAAACTTTCTTTAGAAACCGTATAGCTTAAGATTGTCGTCTTTTGTTGTGTAGAGGTAGCTTGGAAGTAATCGTACTTGGTGAGTACCTTTAGGATTGTAGGATTGTAAAATTAGATTAGGATTTGGAGAATGATTGAAAGGCGAGACAAGTCTTAAGATCAAGGTTCTGAAAACATATTAAACACAAAAAAACGAGTGTTTATGGACACTTTCCACAACCCCATTGCATGAGAATTTAGGAGTAGGGTAAGTAGGATCGGAGGTGGATTTTAGAAAATTGCTCTCTGTGAAAGAATCAAGTGTGAGTTGTTATTGGAAGTTGCAGAATTTCAGGTCTACGGCTAGAAATAGCTCGAAAAGACTCGAGACCACTCAATCCGACTGGAAAGTAAGCCTAAGAGTTGTCTGAACCAGTTGGTAAGCTCAAAGACACTTCGAGATCAAAATTTCAAGAATTGGTCAAAACTAGATTATTTACTCTTTCTTGACATTTTAGGCCAAATTAAGTTTTGACTTAATTCATAGGCTTATAATAGCTCATATAAAGACTCTCTTTGAAAAAATTGCAAAAAAGTGCTCATTTTAAGCCTAAAGTTAATAATCCTGATTATTAGCTTTTTGCTCTAAATTGACCAAGGTTCATACCATTGACTCATTGCATGTGTACAAATAACTTTTGTAAAGGTCCAAGAGATTTGGATCACTAAACTGGTAAAAAATTGGGTAAAAACTAAAGTTTGTACTGACTTTTTGAATCTTGAGTATAAATTGGAAAAAATTTTATCCAAACTTGTTGAAATTTTATTCATAGGCTTATGTTGATATGATAAACATGTGTACATGCTCAGTTGACCAAAAATTTGTCAAATGTAAATAATCGTGATTATTTACATCTGTCCACTTTTTCAAATTTTTTGACCAAGTCTACATACCACTAGTTTCACCATGTTGTAATAAGCCCACAAACCAAATTTGATAAGATTTGGATCACTGGATTGAAAATTGTGACTAAAATTGCAAAGTTTGTCTGCGGACAGATAATTGATGACCATTTGACCAAAAATTGTCCAAACTTGATGAAACTTGGCTAGTGACCTTAACTAAACGTGCTTAACAGATCTGTGTCAAAGTTGGGGCAAAAACTTGCAAAAATATAGCTGGAGTAAATAATCGCGATTATTTACATCTGCTTCAAAACTTAATGATTTTGCAAATTTGAGTATACCATAAGGTCAAGCACATCAATTAGACCTCACAAATCAATTTTGGTGAAATTTGGATCCCAAAAGTGAGACTTAAGCCAGATTCTCGAAATCAGAGTCTACGGACATAAAACAGTTGATAAACTTGATCAGATTTTGTCCAAACTTGTTGAAACTTGTCCAGAGACTTTAACAAGTTGTATACTTGCCAAACCAATCAAAAAAGTGTAAAAAACTGACAAAAGTAAATTGCAATTATTTACTTCTGCTATCCAGAGACATCAATTTTGACTTTTGAACTTATACAATGTTAGACCAACATAATATAAAGCCACAGGGTAATTTTGGATTCAATCAGATCAAAATTGATACATGTACACTCAGTTTACAGGTTGCGATTAGACCTTGGATTTTTTGCTAAAGTCGAATTTGAAAGTCAAATTTTGACTCTCATAGCTCGTTTTGAAGTGATACACAGAGACCAATCACAAGAGTTAGCAAAAACTCTACTGTCTTTATAGAAGAATAGCTAACTTGATCAAATTTGTACAGCAATTAGGTTGTAGACGAGGAATCAATGGCTTGACAAAAAGTTACAATTGAATCAAGTGAAAATTGACGACAAGTCAATCCAAAGGTGAGTACTCTATCCAGGGCTTCATAAGTCTATATGAACCTTAGGTCGGGTACTAGGAAATTAGGGCATACTTGGAGAAACCTCCAGTAGAGTATCAACCGAAGAAAGCGTGAATCAAGGAAATTCCTTGCACATAATTCCTAAAGACGTCTGAGACACTTTTTCAGATTCAACATCCGAAATGTCTTCTTACTCGACTCACTTGGAAACCGGAATGACAGTGCGCTATTTGCATATACTATCATTTTTCAAGACTAACCATCATCATGGAACCCAGGTTTACTTGGACCCTAACGAGGAGTATGATATTCGCATTGATGACCATGATATTGAGTTCGAAGAAGAGTTTAGGGCAAACAAACAAGGAGAAATGTACATGGATCGAAATGGAACTCATTATTTACAAGTCAAAAACCCTGACATGATAGACAAATGGGGTTAGAAGTAAAAAACACCATAATCCTAGGTATGTCAGCAAAAGAAGGACCGCCAACTTTAGAATTCGAGGGATATGATCAAGTAGACTTGAAGCCTTTGAAACGGCTTAGTACGGATAATCCTAGGATCGAAGTCTATTGTTGGGAAGATAGAAACATAAAAGATCTTTTGTGGACTTCTCATGCCAAACTAGGATAATTAACGGCCATGAAGATCATCTATATCTTCAAGATCAAAGATAAGGGATCAACAGACCTACTAACCTACCTGTTTAGGGATTGCTATAACAACAACTTTGTTATGATGACTCCTGAGGAGGTAGAACAAACCAAATACCAAGGGTATTCCATACGGGATTGGATATTGGGACAAGGACCAGAGACAATTTCAAGAGATGAACACCGTGAGAGATCATCTGAGAGTAATGTGAAGAAACCAGAAACCACCTCATCACGTAGAAAACCGGGTGACACTAAGGCCAGTCCAAGGCTATATCAGTCACTATTTCCAACAGACTGGTTTGAAGGACTTAGAAAAGGACCAACTGCCAGAAGACTGGGAGTTGAACCAAACAGATGCGTCAGACCAGCTGATTTTTAAAAATGGGTCAGAAAATACAGTGGATCAGGGGATCCATATGACCACTTAGCAAGCTTTAAGCAAGTGCTAAGAGCAGAGCATATATTCGATTTTCATACTCAATTCGAGGGGTTTGGAATGCCATTAGAAGGAAAAGAATCGACATGGTCCAAAACATTCCACTAAGATCAAACATAATACCGTAGCTCAAATCTACATCTTTAAACAGAAACATGGTGAGTCTGTTAGGGATTGTGCAACTCGAATGAAACAATACATTGCCAGATGCCCAGAACTGGAGATACTTGCAGAAGAACAACTTGTATCTTTGTTTCTAGAGGGATTGCTAAACAAAGAACTTCATGCTATACTCTATAGTAAAAAGCATACAACCCTAGAAGCGTGTGTGTCGGATGCTATTGACTTAGGAGACAATTGTAATATTTTCAATGAGGAAGATGTCCCTAAGGATAACCAAAGCAAAAAAACACCATCCACTAAACCAGCACAAGCGAAACGGCTGCTGCAGCACCACTCTCAACCATAGAAGATATGCTAAAAAGGATGAACGACATGATGAACAACATGCAAAAAGCACCTATGAGGGGACCGGGACAAGGGATACCTCCACAGGGACAACCAATTAGGCCACAAAAATGGTGTGCAATCGAGGGTACATGGACTAATCATGAGACCCATGAGTGCTACTTCAGGCCAAAGTATGATGGGAATGTTCAGTATATGCCCATGCGGCCACCGGACAACCCATGTACAGATGTCAGCCTAATATGGCCCACGCTCAAAGACCACCAATGGGTATGGAAAGACCTCAATCTGTGTTGGGACAACAATCTCCATATCCAGGACATAATGCAGTGCCTGTAAAGTACATGCACTCTGAAGGAGTCATAGAAGAACAAGTATTAGTGCCTATGACACCCTATGCAGAGCCTAGTCCATCTACAATAATGGTAGAAGGAGATTGGTATAATCCACATCCACCACAAATGGAAGAAACCGTGACTTATGCTCCACCATAGCTCGCACCAATGTATTATGTAGCTAATCAAGGTGTCAGACCTCCCATGGTAAGACCCATGATGAAGCCAAGAACAGGAAACTATCATAACTGTGGTGTTGATGATCATTGGAAAAATGAATGTCCAGAGCCTGACAAAAACCTCAAACCAATAGAAGCCTATTGCATACAATGTTGCAAAAAGGGAGGACACTTTCCGGAAGATTGTCCTAAAAATCCTTTGAACAAGGGTAAAACCGTAGTAAACGTAGTCTAAGTGATACCTAGTAGCTTATCAAAGAGTGAACCAATTGTTCCAATCAAGGTAATCACTAGAGCCCAGGCAAAGAAAAAGAAACACAACTCCTCTGATGATTCAAAAAATACAAAAGTTTCTTTTTAAAGAATCAAAAGGAGTAGAAGCAAAAGATATGAGATGAGAAAACAAAAATAACGGGTTGAAATCAAGGAGAAATCAAAGAAGCTACTCCAGGACAAGTTGAAAGAAACTGGAAGTGAATTCAAGGAAAAAACCGTGAAATCTGGAGGATCCATTCTGGTTGTGATAAAATTTTTGAGCCTATCAATGCTGCCTTGGAAGCCTACCAAGCATGACTTAAAGCAGGTCAGAACATGAAAAACAAATAGAAAAATTATCTATCTCCAGACATGGAAGCAGCTTAGCTGGAAGCTTATCAAAATTTGGTAAGAATCGTGCAAGAAATGCTGGAAAAACAAAAATCCAAGCTTGAAAGTGTTGCAAAACCTAAAGAGCTTGTGGTAAAAGAAACCAAAGCAAAATCCGATGTGGTGGCAGAACCCCACCTTGACACAAAAGAACCAGAGCTTATAGTGCTAGACAACGAAGATGCCTTAGATAGAATTCCATTCGTAGAGGAAGACTGGCCAGGACACTTATGGGAAAAAGTGAGAGATATCAATGATGGGAGCCTAACTCTGAAGTCAACTCCTATAGAGGAAGTCTGGTTGGATAACCTACCTTCTGATATGAACATGGATTTACAATCCTTGTACAGGGATTGTGGATCGGAAGCTTCTGGAATGTTGAAACCATTGACCTTAAAAACATTTCCTTCTTACTTGGGAGATAATGAAGATGAATCCATCATATGTATGACCACTCAAGTAAAAAGAGTTGAATAGACCCTAGAAGTAGACAACATTCATTCAATCATGTCTACACCCATCCAATGCACTCTTACCTTGGGAGAACTGTTAAAACTCAGACCCTACTTGTGGAATGATTTACAGAAAACCCTAGAGAAGGTGGGTATAACTGGGTTAATCTCAAAGAGTTTGGAAAAATTGAAAAAGGAAATGGAAAAGAAAGAGATTCGATTAGTTCCTATGAACAAAGTCGGAGAATATTATGAAGGGGAAGAAGGAAACACCACCCTCCTAGTGAAATATAATGACATTGAAACCATGGCGATATTGGATAGTGGAGCAGGCATAGCCATAGCCACTAAAGCAGTATGGGAATCTTGGGGACAACCAGCCATTAGACAAACTCGAATGAAATTGCAATTGGCTGACGGACACATTGAGAGACCATTAGGGCTGCTTGAAAAGGTGATAATCAATTCCTGTGGAATTGAATATCAACACACTTTTGCCATAGTAGACTTGGGAAAAAACTCAACTAGGAAATCATATTGGGAAGACCTTTCATGAAACAGGTACAGCTTATCCAAGATTGGGGAAATAGTTATCTGTACTTGAAGCAAGTGGGATCTATAACAAGAGTCAATCTAAAAGATCACACTTATAGAGATGTCTTGAAAACACCCATGCAAGAGTTTGATTCATTCTCTTCGGCTCAAACTAAACTCCCGTCCTAGTTAAACAAAGACACTCCTATTTGGATGTGTGGAGATTCAAAAAACGGAAGCTTAAGACGAGAAGAATGTATCCTAGAAAGGGACTGCACAGACGAAGACTACGTACCTGAACCCTTTCCAGAGCATTTGTTTGAGCCATTCGAGTGGACTCAAATTTTAGCAACAATGGATGTATGTGTGAATATGTCTATGACTACTCAATTTTGTAATGAGGATGGCTACGACATAAGTCCCATCCAAATGATTTCAATCCTCAACATTGAAGAAGAAGGTGAGGAATCCAAGGACTTAATGAAATCTCAACAAGTCTTTTCAGACCTCTATTACAATGCAACTAATGAGCTAGATGAACACTCAGCTACCTCAGAAGATTCGGGGTCAGAAAAAGAGCATATGAGATCTAACTTAGTCTTAGAAGGAGGGAAGAAAAAGTTTTTTAACTTTCCAAACCAGAATTCAAGAAGACAAAAATGGTATAGACGAAAGAGAGACACCAGAATTGTGAAAACATGACCTATGCCATCAGTCTCCAGTAAACCACAATTCCTGATGCAAATAGATGCTAATGATTGCGTCAAGGACAAAATAATTGGCAGATATCCTTCAAACAAAAACTCAAAAATGTCTTAGACATCAAGGAAAACAAGGAAGGGTACTTAAGAAAAATCACAGGATAAGAAATCACAGTTGAAAAAAAGCTCTAAAGAAGATATACACAACCGAAATGGAAACCACAAGAGAGGATGGTAAGGATGTTATGCATGTTCCATCCCATTACAAAAGTATACTCTCCAAGATCGGAAAATCATAGTCGAACAACCTGTTAGGGAACTACGAAAACAGGGTGAGTCTTACGAAGGACCTGAAAATGCTAAAAGAATAGACTTGGCTGAACCAGGAGAAGAGCCTAGACCTGCTAACATTGCGAATGACCTAACAGAAGAAGAAGAAAATCTTTTGCTGAGCTTGTTAAAGGAATACCGAGATATCTTCGCTTGGTCTTACAAGGATCTCAAGGGTGTTGATCCAAAAATCTGTCAACATACCATACCCATGAGAGATGATGCAAAACCAAGTAGACAAAGACCATACATGTATAACAAAACATTTGCTAGGAAGATAAAAGAAGAGATCGAAAAGTTAAAGGAAGCCGACTTCATTTACGAAATTGAACACACCGATTGGGTGTCTCCAATTGTGGTAGTACCCAAGAAGAATGAAAAATTACGAGTGTGTTTTAATCTCAAAAATGTGAATGCAGCTACCATTAGAGACAAATTTCCTCTTCCGTTAACTGAGCATGTTTTAGAACAAGTTGCAAGAAAAGAAGCTTACAGCTTCTTAGATGGCTTTTCGGGATACAATCAACTTTTGGTTGACCCAAAAGATCAGCACAAAACTACTTTTGCAATAGAATGGGGTATATTTGCATATCGGGTTATGCCGTTTGGGTTAACTAATGCTCTAGCCACGTTTTGAAGGTTGATGAGCCATGCTTTCAAAGAATATCTTAGGAAATTCTTAGAATTATATATGGATTATATATGCGTACATTCATTAATCCGGGTTGATCATTTTTAACACCTCAAAAGGTATTTAAAAAATGTAGACTTTATAGGATTCGCTTAAATCCTAAAAAGTGCACATTCATGGGTAGACAAGGAAACATTCTTGGGCATATAGTGTCTAAAAATGGCATAGCTACTGATATTGAGAAGATTCATGTCATTGCAGAATTGCCTAGACCAACAATAGTCAAGGGGGTACAAGCCTTCATGGGGCATTGTGGATATTACCGACGGTTCATCTACATGTACGCTATAATTTCAAAACCCATGTATAGCTTGATTACACACTTTGAATGGACTGAGGCGTATGAAGAATCCTTCATGAAGCTTAAGCAAGCTCTCACCTCAGCTCCAATATTGAAAGCACGAGATTGGGACGAGGTATTCCACATACATGTAGATGCTTCCAATTTTGCTATTGGTTGTATACTAGCTCAACCAGGAGATGAAATATTTGACTTACCTATTTCTTATGCTAGCCGACAATTGAACATGGCGAAAAAGAATTACACCACCACCGAAAGAGAAGGATTAGGAATGATCTATGCCATTAAAAAGTATAGACATTACCTATTAGCCAACAAGTTTGTGTTCTTTGTGGACCACCAAGCTTTGTTGTATTTGGTCAACAAGCCATGCAACACAGGGAGAATAGTGAGATGGTTCATCATTCTTCTCGAATTTGATTTCACTGTGGTTGTAAGAAAAGGCACTACACATCAACGAGAAGATCATTTGTCAAGGATTGTTTCAGGGGAATCACCTAAAGGGGTAGACGATGATCTACCAGATGCCTATTTGTTCTCCGTGGAACTGATACCTAGATGGTCGAAAAACATTGTGTCATTGATGACAATAGCTCAAGTGGATTCACAAATACCACTTCCTATCATGATCAAATTAATCGAGCAATCGACTATGTATTAATTACTAGCTGGAAGGCTATACAAAAGAAATCGGGACTCGATATTGCTATTATGTATTAATCCTGAAGAAAAAGAGCAGTACCTAAGTCAAGCCCATGTTTCCATAGTAGGACTTCACTTTGCGGAAGACCAAACTATACAACGAATCTTGAGACTTGGAGTATTTTGACCAACTATGAGGATAGATGTTCGATCTTTTATAAAGGATTACCCTCAATGTCAAAAACAAACACCCATACCTCATGTAACATTGTTTGAAATGTCACCTGTTCCTAAGTGGAGTAATTATCTGGTTACCTACTTATCAAGCCAAACATTTCCTGAGGATATGAGTAAACGCCGTCAAAGAGCAATTGAAACTGAAGCAAGAGACTACGCTCTTATTGGGAACCACTTGTATCGGAGAGGTAAAGATCAACATTTGCATCTTTGTGCAAATGAAAACGAGTATATTCCGATTATAGAACAAGCACGTGATGGATTAGCTAGAGGTCACTTTTCTAGTGAGACCACCGCAAGAGCAATCATGATGGCAAGCATATGGTGGCCAAAACTTTTTGCAGATGCTAAAGAATATGTTCAAAGGTGTGATTCTTGCCAACAAGAAAAAATGCCAACACGAGTAGATAGCATGCCCTTAAGACCAACGATGGGGGCTAGAGCTTTCACAAAATGGGGTTTAGATTTTGTTGGACCGATACGGCCACCTGCTTATAGAACCCAAGGTCAATATATCATTGTAGCTACGGACTATTTGACCAAGTGGACCAAGGCTAAAGCAACTCAAAAGAATGATGCCAGAACCACTGCTACATTCTTATATGAGTATGTATTCACAAGATATGGACTACCAATAGAGATTTTCAGTGATCGGGGAACTCATTTCCTCAATGAGGTAATAGAGTATTTGCTTAAATGTGTTTATGGTCATCCATAACAAATCAGTTCCCTATCACCCACAAGCAAACAGACAAGTTGAGCATACGAAAAAAATTCTTAGCTCAATGCTGACTAAAGTGGTTAGTTCAGGAAGGACAGACTGGGAAATGAGTCTCCATGCCGCTCTATGGGCTTAC
The DNA here is from genome assembly GCF_014529385.1 of Adiantum capillus-veneris. Taxonomy (NCBI): domain Eukaryota; kingdom Viridiplantae; phylum Streptophyta; class Polypodiopsida; order Polypodiales; family Pteridaceae; genus Adiantum; species Adiantum capillus-veneris. The sequence continues at coordinate 166,162,996 of NC_140935.1, forward strand.
CGAGTTTCATTCAAATAACTTTAAATGCTACACCCTTTAACCTTGTTTATGGTCTTGATGCCATGCTGCCAATAGAATTTCTATTGCCGACATTAAGGGTAGCACAGAATCTTGAGTGGACTAGACATGAATTGTCAGAAAGACTCGAAGATTTGGAAAATCTAGACGAGCAAAAGCTAACTGTTGTAGCTCATATCTATGCACAAAAGCCGAAATAGAAACAATTTTTTGATTCCCACTTAATCACAAAGATCTTCAAGAAAGGGGACTTAGTTTTAGTCTATTCCCTTAAGCTACACATTCCCAAGTTTAAGAAAAAGGAAAACGGACCGTTTATCATTGAAGATGTATCTCCAAGTGGAGCAGTAAAATTGTCCACCCTAGATGGTGAACCATGGCTAATTGGATTAGTGGATGTCGTTTAAAGAAATACAATTTGCCACTAACCAATGAATTGCTAGAAAGAATGCATGCTAGAAACAAAGGAAGATCAAATGACAACAGGTTATTGATGAAGCCCAAGAGGAAGCTCGGCTTCGGGTACTCAAGTGGAAAGCTGATCTCAAGAATCAACAGATATCGATTCCCATCAACACTCTGGAAATAGATGATCGACAATGGGAATTACCTAAAGAAACAGTTTCAATAGATGATGACTGGTTAGATGGAAGGGACATGTGCATCAAAGTACAGCTCAACAATCATAGCACCAATGCTTTGGTTGACACAGGAGCTAGAGTAAATGCAGTCAGTTATTCCACATACAAGAAGGCTACAAGTCAAGCATTGACGACAGGAATAGCGACAATCAAAGGATGCAACAAGAACCCAACTCCAACATTGGGAGTAGTCAACTTGAACGTGATAGTACATGGATGTTCATGTCCTCATCAGTTTGTATGCTTACCAGATGAACATATGAATGAGACAATGATTCTTGGATTTCCCTGGATGCAAACATACAAAGCAGTAGCAGATTGGGATACAAATCAGCTAAAGCTATCACCTAATGGAGGGCAACTCATTGTTCCAATTGCACTAAGTAAGGAAGAATGGAAAAAAAGTAATTAGCAGACCAAACCACGAAGTAGTCAATCTTCTCCATCCCCTCGACAATCAAATGCTACATGTAGCATGCAAGGAGTCAGGCAAATTTGGGTACGAAAAGCACAGGTTAAGGATAAACCGATTCAAATCTGGGTGCCTAAAACTTCACCAACAAAACAAAAGAAGGTTCCAAGGGTTAAAACACAGAGAAGAGCATCTCCGCACAAGGAACCTAGCATGGAAATGGTTTGGAAGAAAAAGGAGCACTTATCTTCTCCACAAACCGCAAAACCAATCAAGCAATGGCGAGTTAAGTCTCAAAAGACTCCAACAAACCATGCAGCACCAAACCGACCAAGCTACCAATGGCGAGAAAAAGCTCTACAACAATCAAAAGTGCTACCAAAAGCTCAAGCAATTAGTGTGCTGAAGCATCCTTATGGTACAATCAAACAGAGAGCACACAAGCTACAAGATTTTCTCTTTGGAAGACATCAGCAGCAAACCTCGACATCGAAAACCCTTGAGTCAATTACTCAAGACCAAGCTCTTGCACATCATATGATTGATCTTCATAGCATGGTAGAGCCAACCACACCTATGCATAGACACAATTGTTCAACCCATGCACACAGTCATCCTGGAGTACGCCATCTAGGAGGGGTGAAAGGGCATTAAGTACTAAAGTACTAAGTAATTAAGGACAATGTTTGAAGAGGGAGGAAAAAGTTCGACGTGAACGTGTGATTTTTTGCAAAATCACCTAATAATTCCCTTATAATTCATCATCAAGGGAAAATTCACTGATAATATCTTCCCGATGAGTGTAAATAGTGTATATACTATCAGAAAATCATCAAAAATAGTTCTTTTTTGGATATTTTTAATCATTTTTATTGATAATGAGGCTTAAAAATAAAAAAATCCAACAAAAAACAATAAAGCTGTGTTTTTCAAGGGATTTTCTTAATTATTAGATTTTTACTTTACTTTTTTAGAGCATTTTTCTATTTTCTTTGATTTTTTCAAATAAACAGGTCAAAAATTAATAATAAATAGCAGGGAAGCTCAGATGGAAAAATGGAAGACACGATGGTGATTAGATAGACAAGGCGGACAAGCACAAAAATTTTCAATAAAATCAGAAGATGAAAGCGGGAAGCTTAAATTAGGCGGCCATGTCTACTTTTGCAAAATTCTTGTAGAATGAGCTACAAGAATCCGATCAGGAAAATTTTTGAGTCTAACACAGATTTCATAGCCTAGTAGGACTAATGGGGGAATCTGGGGAAATTTGGTTCGGGAAGTTCGGGTATAGATATCCAAGGTAGGCTAAAACCACCTCATTTCCACTTGTAGCCTTCGCAGAGAGAGATTTCGGCCTCTTTCGCGCGACTTTTCTGGAGCCCACAGTTGACCATTTTCAGCGCCGTCTCACAGAGACATGAGGGGTAAGTTCTTTACTCGTCAATGATCCATTTTGTATGGCCGGTAGCTAGTCTAAAGCCCTAGAAAAAACCCTAGAAATCGAGCAATGCACGAAGACCTACGACCTAAAACTGACCATAGCGGCCTGCCACCTCGACCAAATCAGATGGGCTTTGAACCATAGCATGCCCTAACATAATAGAACCTTTCTATATCATCAGTTGACCATTCGGCAGGGGTCGAGGGGGTCCCCAGTAGAAAAGTTAGATTTTTGGCAAATGCGAGAATTCCAACCTGACTCCACAGATGGCTTGCTTATGAGGTCCATATACAATGTATATGATTGGTTTGGTGAAATCCATCAAGCAAAGCCCTTGAAAAGCAGAAAACGGCTCAGAGGTTACAAAGCGTCAAATTTGACATACGGGGTCAAACTGACTCCAAATGAGCCAGAATTGGACAGGTTGCTTCACGACTATGTTGCGGACAAGTCCAAAGCCTCAAAGTTGACCGACCAACCCAACAGGCAGAGTAGTCACACAAAAACGGTGATTTCAGAGTCAACAAAGCACAAAGTGATGCCGGCATGACCAAACTTGACCATATTCAATTTAGGACTTGTATTAGGTGTATGGAATATGTCTAGGTCTAAATTTGTGAGTTTTGCAAAGAAATTGTCACTCTTGTAAATAATCACGATTATTTACTTTTGCATCAGTTTTGCTTGGAAATTGTCACCTCACCTCACCTATCATGTATACACACCTATTACATGCCAGAAATCAAATATGAGCCAAAATGACCATCCATTACTTGTAAAATTGTCAAAAAACGCAAAGAAGTCTTTGCAAGACAATTTCCTGGTTGTGGACCACATTTCTTGATCCAAATCCCCTTATATCTCATATACAGGGTCTATACAATGCCTAGAACCAGATTGTACCAAAAAATGTCAATTTTGGAAGAAAAGTTAATAATCGCGATTATTTACTTTCTGGTCAAAATTGGAGAATTTTCATATTTTTCCATCATACATCCAAAGTACATGATGTGTTAAGCCCCTAGCCAATTTTGAATCAATTTGGAGCTCAAAATCTCAGATAACCTAAAGACAAAATCTGGCACATTTTCACCCTATGCATCTAAATGAGCCCATAGTTCACTCAGAGCATGTATTTGGTATATACTTCAAGCCTATAAAGCCAAGTTTGCAAAAAGTTGAAAATTTTTCTCAGCTGTAAATAATCGCGATCATTTACTTTGGTTGCAAATATTTGTTTTGACCACACAGTTTTGTTCCTTGCATATTTTTATGCATCTTTGCTTGTTCAAAAATTGATTTGAAGCAAATTGGACCAAATTGTCAGCATTTCAACCTAAAGGACATTTCAGAGAAAATTTCGACAAATCTGCTAACTTTTCACTCTATTCACTGAACAGGAGCCATGCAAGCAGCAGAGAGGGCCAAGAAGAAGCTCAACCAAAAAGAGAAAGTACAGGAACTGTCCGCTTATCAACGAGACCTCGAGTCAATCAAAGCAGCCAAGGCATCATACCTCTCCAGAGAGCAGCGAGAAGAGCACCACATTAGAGTCTTCTCTGGCAGATTCAAGAGTGAAGAGTGGCATCAGGTGGAATTGCAACTCCTACCCAAGGAAGTCTATGATGTAGTTGCCAAGCCAGAAACCAAAGAAGCTAACCACAAGCTAGGACTTAGGGATTTCTACAAACAAGAGCCTTGCGGAGTGGATTTTCAGAAAGCTTACGAGCTTCTATCCACAATCAAAGAAGATGGAACTGCACAGATATCTGACACCCAAGGGAACAAGGTTGAAGTAGTGATCATTAAAAAGATAGTGGCAGAGGGACTCAGACTGCCTATAGAAGGAATGACCATGAGAGCAAAGGACAGGAAAACAGCCAGAACATTTACCAAAGAGACAACCGCGGCTACATTCGCCAACCTGTTTGTACCACCAAGCCTGTTTGTACCACCAACACTTTCATTTTTTGGCAAAAAGGCCACCAAGGTACACTACACCAAATCACACCGTGGCCACCATTCACTCAAGTTCTCAAGTCGACAACAAGACAACAAGACAACCAGTGGACCACGTGCAGTATGTCTTGACAACTTTGAAGGGCACCAAGAAGGAAGGCAAAATCACTTACTTGGGTGCGCTAGAGGTCTTGACTAAGATAGCATATCATGCCATTGGCATGGCCGACAACCTATCGCTTGCTCTGATCAGAACACCTGGATATTGGTAGCACAACCCTCTCCAAGAGCTACAAGGTTAGAAAAAGATCATATAAATCTGATGAAGAGTCAGCTGGCAGCTCGCCGGAAAGGCACAACATCGAGAGCTCTGACAACGAAGAAAAGAGAGATCGGAGAGAAGAAATGAAAATAAAATTTGTGGCCGCACACCAAGAAGAGCCAGCTCAAAAACAAGCGTGCTTTGAAAGAGAGAAACAGGCCTACCAGCACGGTAGACAAGCACAAGGGAAGGACCCAGAAAAATGGGTGCCTGTTGAACTCAAAGGCCCAAGAACGAAGCATCACACAAGAAAAGAGACGGATGATCTGACAAAGCATTTAGAAAGAATGTACCAAGAGGCTGAATCTCTAAAGCTGAAGGAACAGAAGAAGCTGCTAAGAAAGCCAAAGAGGCAGAAGACCAAAGACAAGCTGAGGAGACGGCTAGAGAGGAAACACAGCAAGGATATGGTCTCCCCGACCAACCTCACCACCTACCAAACAATAGGAACACCCCATACCAAGCCCACCACCATCACCTGAGAAAGAGAAAGATTCTGAGTCCACCAAACAAACAGAATCCGCAGAAGAAGATGACCAACACAAGAGACAAAAAGAAAAAGAAGTCGAGCTAGAACAGGAGAAGGCTGCCAAAGATACTCAAAAGACTAAAGAGAAAAAGGCAAGTGAATCTACACAAGAGTCTGATAAAGAAGCAGATGGAGAAAAAGAGTCTACCACTGCACATGAGAAGGAACCTGATCCAGAGAAGGAAGAAAGGCCGGCACCAAAGAAGACAACAAGCTATGAGCCATCACCATCTACTTCCACTCAGCTCGAAACTACCGAGGCATCAAAGATTCAGGATGACCAAGAAGAAGATCGACCCTCTACTTCAACACAAGAACAACCAGCAGCTACGATGCAGCAGAAAGATACACATGAGGTTGCAGGCACATCTCAACTGGCAAGACAGGAGGAGTGGCAGTCAAATGACGAGGTAATAATACAAGTAAATGAATATGCACAGCAGATGCAGGAAATGACGGAGAGACTCTGTTCAGCAGCACTAAACCATAGCACGAAGGCCAAAGAACTTGAGATGGTGATCGACGCTCTCCAAGGAGAGTTGGAAGACATGATGACTGTCATCACCGATCTTCAAAGGCAGGTGCAAGAGATGAAGGCAAAAGCTGAACAACATCAGTTATCTAGAGATAGGCAACAAAAAGAAATGGAGGAGTTAGGTGATCTACTCACCAAACTATGCGATACCTGCAAAGCAAAAGACGAGCAGATGAAAGAAGTTACGAATGAACTTCTTACGACATCTCTGTTAGCTCAAAAAATTCAGGTGCTATTAGGTGTTGCCAATGCTTCTCTGCAGTACTCTGAATAGCGGATCAATGATCAAGCAATCTTCTTACAACAAATTAGAGAAAATCCAACCGTGGCCTCGATCAAAGGAACTAACAGAGTGTACAAGGCACTAGAGAAGAAAAATAAAGATCTTGAATTGGAATTAAAGCTAGAACAATCACAGCGCAGGGACCTGGCACTGATTAGTGTTCAGAGAGAAGAGGAGCTCCTAAAGGAGATTGCAGAACTCAAGAGAATTAACCAACTCCTCAGAGATGGAAAACCAAACATGTAGGAAGAGGCGGGCACTTCAGAGCCACTGTAGATAGACATACCCTCGGTCTCATTTGCTGAGCTTGAGACACAATCCACAACAGAGTCGAGTGGTGATGAAGATTTTCAGATCAACATCACGGATGCAGGCACAGTGCCAATGGTCCAACTGTCAAAAGCTGAAGAAGACGCACTGGAGGAGAAGATCACCCTTAGAGGTGGATGAGCAGTGGAAAACCGTAATGGATTGGGAGTTGAGAGTTTTACACTCTATCAACATCACTTAACTCACTCCCAATCAGATCAATGCGCAATGGCATTAGAAATCCCTGCCATACCCTCTCATCAAAGTGGAATTATTACAGGTGAAAGAGAGGCTGTACAAAGATATGCAAGAAGATGACGCAGATAAAGACCACCCAAAGTGGAGGTTAAGCTGGCTGAATAAGAATCTGAGATACCTGATTCTGTTCACAAGAGCGCCTGTAGCCCTTCAAAGAGATCCAACCTTCTATCCTGTACCCAGAGTAAGGACATGGCAAGCGCATGAAGCACTGCAAAAGAAGAGTCCAACTTGGCTTAACTTCCCCAGGAGGCTGCTAGCTCTAGAGAGAGGACAAGCAACAGAGGAATACATGGTGAAAACCCTAACGGGCGCCATGTCTTTCTTCAAGAGTCTACCAGATCTCTCCTATGCCATGTTATATAAGATCTGCAGAATGCTAGTCACATGCATTCAAGTTTTTAATGAGCCTGAGCAAACAGAAGCCCCATGGCTATCATTTTTACAAGGTAACAAAGGCTTATGCTACGATCTGAGTAGTCAACCTTCGGAAGAAGTCCTTTATGGATTCTTTGCCAGATGTATGCTCTTGCCATCAAATAATATGCTAACCTTTCAAGAATCTTTCTACACTGGATTCTTCACCTGGCGAACGAAGATATTTGCGCCAGTGATCAATAACCTTACATCCAGGTTTGTAGGTTACTCAGTAGTGGAGATGAAGAATAAACTGACAATGCAATTTTTGCAAGTTCCCAACAAAGAAAGAAGAATCAGATACTAGAAGGCACTGGATGCGCTTAAAGACCACCTCACCAGCCGCCGTCAACCCGAAGACTATTTCAACCCATAAAGTTGTGTCAAGGGACGACACAGGCAAGGAGGGGGGGGAATGTTAGCAGCAAGCTAACACGGACACCATTTTTTGGAGTTCTCTTTGTAAATATTTATTTTGATAAATCGGGAATATTTTAACTCCTATTTTCTTGGATAAACTCTGTAATTAATGAGCTGTAACATTTAATGGGCTAAAAACTTGTGTGTAGCGGAAATTAGCATGAACATAGTGGGCATTTCGTTAGAATAGATTCCTAATGAGAATTACAAGAGTGCTTGGGTGGAGAGAGCAACAAAAAGCATAACACCTAGTTAGATAGCATGAACAATACTTTCAAAAGAGAGAGAAATTAAGCTATTGACAACAGTTGACAACCGGATTTGCATGGAGCCGGTCCCCCGTCCAAAAGGTTTTTCCTCCATATGTGTGTGTGCACGCACGTGTGCTTGCAAGAGCTCAAGTTTGCTCCTTCTCTATCTCTTAACATGGTAGTAGAGCTTAGTTGTGTCTGCTTGAGGATCTTGGAGCAGCAAGAAAGAGCAGTAGAAGAAGTGGTCTTAGGATTCCCAAGAGCCATCACCAAATAATCTCCAATCTTTTTAGAGATTATGTATCTCAAGTTTGTGTGTAGTACTTTGGACTATGCATGTGCATCTAAATTTCCATTCCGGGTGCATTTTGGCCCCATTTTGGAATTAAAGTGTTTTTGCATGCAAAAACACTAAGATTTTGCATATATATCCTTTGGTGGTGCAAAAAGTTCCATTTTGGCTATAGTGGTCAAGATACTATTTGATATTATAGAAGAGGTGTATGTACACATACTATAGTTATAGACAAAATTTATTATTTTTGGTAGGTGACTCAAAGATAGTGCATACTACTAAAGTTCTGCAAGTATGACATCAAGCAATGATGGGCTTAACCGTATATTGTTAATGAGAAGCTAGACAAGAACAACTTCCATGCTGGGAAGTTCAAAATGACCAATTTTATTATGGTAAAGGCTATTGGGAGTACATTGATGAGGAGCATGAGACAACACCAGCATTACCAGAGAAAGGTACAACTATTATGCAGATAAAGGAATTTAAAGATCAAAACCAAGGAGCTCAAAAGTTTATGTATTGGCTCTTTGCGAGTGTACAAGACACTATGATTGCGTACATACAAGATTCTCACACCCCTAAGGAGGTTTGGAATACCTTACTGTCATTGGGAATGACCAACACAAAAGCAAGAAAGCTATTGCTGCTGCAAACTGGGTTGAATACAGTACAAAAGAAAAACATGTCTATCAATGATTATTTGCTAAATATAAAGACCATATGTTGATGATGATGATGACAAGGTGGAAATATATCTACGAGGTTTAGGTCCAGAATACAATCAAATTGCGAGGTCCCCACCCCATCGTCTCAAACAACGGATCTGATGGTAAACCTGGTGGCCACTAGATCTACAGCGGAAGCAAACAAAGTGGTTTATGGTTCATCTAACGGACGATCTCTCATCACAAAGTGAGTCGAATTCTAACCTACTAGCATCGAGATCTAGTTCCACCCCGTAGGGGAAGTGTGATTAACTTATCTAGCGATCCTGAGACCCACCTTCCAAGAGGAGAGAAGTCCCGAGTGCCTTTTTCTCCATGTTTCAGAGGCACGTACACTTGAAACTTTTCCGCTCTAGGGGCAATGAGTAATACTAGTGTCAACTTATAGAACTATGGGGACAGAGAGTTCCCGACTAATCGGGACCACCCTTCTCATAGGCATTGGCAACCTGAGCCAAGCCCCCACTTTCCACCCCATACTCACACTTCCTTTTTGTTATCTAATTACTACCACACATGGTTGTTCAACCCATAAGTTCATTGATTAGTTTCCGATTCACAAGCTCCTTAATACAGCCCTTAAACCAGTATTGCCAAGCGGCACCAAGACAGTAATTCTAGTAAAAATTCTACTGAAACTTATTCATTAAAATTCCAATGTTCTGGAGGTACAACATCCCCCCTCCAGCAAGAGTTTACTCCTCCCGTTGTCACCTAGCTGCCCATACAACTAGGTATGTCCACCACTTAACCAACAGACATGGACATTCCCACCGCATAGAACGCAAGACGTGGGTTCCCACCGCTTAACTAGAAGACGTGGATATCCACTGCTTAACCAGCAGACGTGGATTCAAGAGTCCTTAACCAGGAACTCTGCCCCCTGTGATCAGGAGGGGGTTCGGACTAGTATCAACATTGGAAATAGAAATGAACAGGCCGAGCTAAATTTTCCCTAGCAAACATTCTTTCCTATCTCAAACCGTATATCCAACAATCATTCTTTCCTACTTGGAAATTAAATTATATTTCAATTCAAATGCCGTGATCTCCATTGGATTTCTCCAACATGTTTAGGGATATGTTCTTTCCTAACTTATCGAATGCAATGTTAAATTGAGTAAAACTTGAATTAAAAATGTGACCTACCTCCACAATTTCCTCGTCATTGCTCCGTGAGTTGGCTGGTACTTGGTCGACCATGGGAGCTTTTCCTTTCCCATGTGTGTTGCTTGTCCCATCCTCGCGGTTGTGGAAACCACCGAAACGAGTTCTCTTTACCGGGGCCATATTATACTCACTACTTAAATTGAAAAATTGGAAAAAGAGAGCTAATATTCGAGAGCACATACGACCAAAATGACGGATTAGTTTCAATAAATAAACTCCTTTATACGAGAGGTTTGATTACTTCAAGACATAGAGATTTCTGATAGCCCCTTACTTGCTCTATGGGAATTGGCCCTAAGGTTAATTATTTGGCCTAGGTAATTAAGAATTTCAGATTTCTACTTGATCTATTTACTAGAGATGAATTAGGCATGCTTAATCACTTCCTAATGCAAGTAGAGATTTGCAGATTTACCGCATGCATAGGTGAGAGGATTCCTTTTTCCTGGTGGATTAATTATGGAATTAATTACACTAATTACATCCTAATATTTGAACAAATTGAATCTAAACATAGCTATATAAACATTGTGTGGTAATAGAATGAAATAGACTAACCTTATCACATTGCTGGCTTGATTCTATCATTCATTAACTAAAATGACTTAGTGGATAATTCTCTTATTGCTAATCATACATTAATCTATGATTAGGAGAGGTTAATTGTTTTCATAATTGACAATTAGAATTAAGAATGTGCAATGGAATAATTATATAGCAATTTAGAGAGTGTCTAATGAGAAATTTAATTGTGATTATGCATACTAGCAGCGGAATTATGAGAACCATAGAAGAAATTATAACATAACGTGAAATTAGCTTTATGTTACCGTAGTTTGGGCTGAATTTGAATCAATTTTCTGATCCAAAGGAGCTTCTTGTGGCGAGAATTGGGCAGAACTTCCGTCTTTTGCTCCTTCTCCAAAGGCTATGTGTGCCGGCAGCACCTCCCCAAGGTGTGTATGTGTGTGTGTGTGTGTGTGTGAGCATATATGTGCTTGTGTGTGTGTGAGCATGCTCTTATATAGGCTCACAAGCTCAAAATTTGGAAATCACCTGATATGCTGGTCTGGAGTCCACTCAAGCCTTCATGGGCAGGGTTACTTGCATGGGGTGCATGGGCTGCAAAGTGTCCCATTTGCTATTCTAACTCACTCACTCACTATCTCTCAAGTTGGGAAAGTAGCCCACGAGCTCTATCTGTGTGTGAGGGAGTCCTCTACCTACCATATCAACTCAATAGTGGCTTGGATCCGGTTCCCACACAGCTCCCGAGTCCCGGTGCCTCCCCGCACAACTTTAGGAAAATTTAATTTTAACCTAAGACGGGCAATACGAATCAGAATTTAATGCCGGAACTTGCTATACTAAGCTCTAACTAAGGTGTATTAACCTGGGTACCTGCCGTATTTAGCAGCCCCCCGGCGTCCGAAAATGCATTTTTTTCAAATTTGGGTTACGGGTACAGTTTGTCGAGACGGTCAAAACTAGACGGGTCCGGTGACCAAAAACTTACTATTTTTGGCATTTTTCCACAAAAATTATATTAATTCACTTTTGGAAGCTTTATGACATTCTAAACATCATGGCATCGACAGATTTTGGAAAACTGCTAAAAATAGTAACTTTTTTCATTATGATTGTTTCATGGTACAATGGTGTTCTTTTAGCTCGGGGTCGGAGACCTTACACAAATTTAGATGGATATTCATCTTTGAGAGATTGGGGTTTGTACCAACCTTCCTCTACCACTCACAAAGAACAAGCTTCCTCATAAGGAGTAAAAGTGGTCTTGAACCATGCAGATCTAAGAGAGCAAGAAATTTGTTTGGGTTTAGGCCAACTCACCACATACCCATCACACAGACCGTAATGACCTTCATTATTTTTATCATATAGAACAATGAAGGAGTAGTATAATTCCAATCCTCACGTTGAGCTCCTCAACACTCTATGTCTTCTCTTATTCTCCCTCTCACCACTCTTCATGCACAATGCACTATTCAAGTCGTATTAGAGCCAAAGGTTGTAGTGCTACTCCTCTCCTAGCATGAAAACTCTTCCTGGTGAGCTTCAAATTGGCAATGGATCAAAGCTTGGAGCTTCCATGGCTATGGAGGCATTGCATTGTGATCTTGGCACATAGAGCTCACATATCAAGGTGGCAAGGGGTTGAACTCCACAAGCCACAAGAGGTAAGATATTAAAATTCTATGAGCTCAGAGAGAGAGAGAGAGAGAGAGAGAGAGAGAGGTTGCCCAGTTTAGGACAGGTTGATAGTAGGTCACTATTTTTCTCATAACTTGAGCTGCAAAACTTGGCTTTATAAACTTTTTTTATCAAGGCACAGATCTCTTTGAGCTCTACAACTTTGTAGAAGGACTTGTCAGCTGATTTGGAGTGCAAGTATATAGAAAATAAAAAACATCGACGCTATTTTCTCTAGACAGATTGTGCATTCAAGTTGAGAGAGAGAGAGAGAGAGAGAGAGAGAGAGCTTTATCTCAACTTCAACATTGAAGGCCTTGAGGATACACACATTGTCTTGACATTGGCAGGGTATTCCCTTGCGGCAATTTAGGGTGAAAGCATAGAATGGTGTCTAAATACGTGGTGTCCATGGACACCAAGTATGATGCTATGGATGGCACCATAGCTGGGCTTTTAAGTCAATAATTTTTAAAAGAATATACGTAAGATAAATGACTTCATGACTCCACTACTCGGATTAAAAGACATGGAGTGGTTAGCACGCGTGGACCTCTCCCTCTCTCTCCCTTTCTCTCTCTCTCTCTCTCTCTCTCAGATGGCCTCCAATGCCCATCTCCATCTCTCTCTCTCTCTCTCTCTCTCTCTCTCTCCTACTCTCCTGTTCAGAATATGGATGATGGAGACTCCCTTCCTCTTGCTTTGGTTCCAGCTCATACCTCCTCACAAGCAGCAATGGAGCTTCTTGAACTCAACAATGCAGCACAACTGGATTTCAGTTCACTATTACAATTAGGAATTTTTGTACGACTTCATTCATTTCAAACTACTGAAGACTGTTCCAGGATGGTGGATGACGGATTTTATGATGAGGCACATGGAATAGACACCATTCATACGCAGGTGCACTCCAAGAGAAAGGCTTGTCTAAATGAGGATGAAATTATTGTAGTGAGGAAGTATGAAGCACAGGCTAAACATGAGTACAGAAAGCGATGTCGTGTAAGAAAGCAAGTACAGCCAAGCGTCAACATTGGAGCGAAAGATTGTCATAGGGAAGATTGTCATAGGGAGGACATCGATGTACACACAAAGGAAGACAAGAAGCAACATAGTATTCAGAATATTGTTCACCACATTGTGAGACAGTTGCATAGTTACAGGAAAGAAGATAAGAATGCAATTCTTCCAGGTGTTTTCAATGATGATAGAATCTTGCCATTCTGTGAAGATTTGTATCTTCCTGCAAATGGTCTTATTTCTGCACTCAAGGTCTCCTTACAGGAATTAAAGATTCCAAAATCAGCTGACGAGATGTTTTTAAAACGAAGCACATTCAGCATGCTGGTGAATGGATTACTTCATGACAATGGGAGCCAAGATAGAGGTGTTACTCTACATAAAGGGGCAAAGCTATTAAATGTTCATCCAAGGAATTTATATTCAGCTTTGGGTAGACTTGACAGTGATCCTATGTCAAGTACGTTGAGGTTTGACTTATGCAAAAGGAAGTCTGGAAATGTTGGGTCCTTATCGGAGGAATTGAAGCAGACAATTATTACATTTTGGATAGAGCACAGTAGGGTGTCTCCAAACAAGAAAGATATTTGTCAGAAACAATTGGGCAGAAAACATTATCAAGAGTATCCCATACACTTACTTGATGAATCTCAGGTAAACATGTCTCATTCTTACAATGAATAACTCTCAAGTGAAACATCTCACTCTTATGAATAGCTACCCATTGCGTGTTATGGAGTTGTGTACATCCTACTATATGTGATATGTAGCCAAGTAATGTGTCAAGATAGTCCATTGTCTCTACCTATGCTATTATGTGTGCTATATTGCACAAGTGTAGCCCAATGTCCCTGTCTATGCTATAAGTGTGCCATGTAAAAGGACTCTATTGTAGTAAGATAGCAACATGTGTGCTATACAGTAAAAGTGTGTGTAAGAATAGCACAATGTTCTTGTCTATGATATGATGTGTGGTATGTGAAAGAGCTATATTACATAGTGAGAGCACTATGTGTGCCATATAGCGTTAGTGTGTGTAATAAGAAGCCAATGTCCCTATCTATGCTATTATGTCATAGTATTTCTTACAGTATGAGTGCTATATAGCATAGCTATGTGTAATAATAGCCCGATGGTCCTATCTATGCTATTATGTGTGCCATGTAGCAGGACTCTATCAGAGTATGACAACATCATGTCAATAGCACAATATACCTATCTATGGTATGATGTGTGCTATCAGATTTTATAATATTATGAGAGCACTATGTGTGCTACATAGCAGATGTTAGTGTAATAGTAGCACGGTATCCATGTCTATGCTATTATGTGTGCTATGCAGAGTGTGATATGTGTAATAATAGCACAATATCCTGTCTATGCTCTTTTGTGTGTTATGTAGAAGAACTGTGTTATAATATGAGAGCACTATGTGTGCTATATAGCAGACGTGTGTGATGTGTGTTTAATAACATCTAAAAATCCCTATCTATGCTATTATGTGTTATATAACAAAATTGAGCATGTAATGAAAGCCGAGTTATCTATCTATGCTATTATCTGTGCTATGTAGCATAGCTATGTGTATTTATACCAATGCATCTGTAGCTATGCTATAATGTGTGATATATAGCAAAATGTAATTCTAATGCATTTTTTTTTCAAGGAGACAGAGTATTTCTTGAAGTTTAAAGATAGCCAACCACATGTGACAATTGGGCAAAGGTCCTTTGAGAAGCTGAAGCCTTGGTTCGTGCGAAAGTTGAAAGATCGAAATACTTGTTGTTGTGTTTATCATATCAAACTGATGTATCTCAAAGATGCATTTAATGTTATGTGCTCATCTGCTTTTGGTTTTCATGGGAGGTCATGTACATGTAAATGCAATGTTTGCAAATCAGATGGGGTGAATGCAGAATGTCTTGCCGTTGAGCACTCGTTTTCAGGGATCACGAAGTTGTGGGAATCATGTGTATGTAGAAAGGCTGAGGGGGATATGTTCCATAAACACACCTGCTTGATGGGCCAATGCAAAAACTGTGGTGTGGAAAAGCTCAGCCTTTGTCCATGAGAACTTGCAGAGATGACAAAGATAGTTCCACTGCAAGTCTTCGAGGACATTAAAGTTCAAACTAAGCATGGTCTAAGTAAGAGAAAGATGTTGTCACTCAAACAGGTGGCTTTAAGTGAGCTGAAAGGGAGGATAAAAGACGACATCAGAATCTTCATCGAGCACAATTTCACTTACAGATGGCAAGCACATCAATACAGATGGCAGGCACATCAATACAGAGAATGTTTGAAGGTGTTTCCTTCATATACCATTATATCTGTAGTAGACTTTACTGAAAATTACTCATTCAAAGAGCAAAATGAAGTACAATCCATGCATTGGCATACAGATCAATGCACCATCCTTGTTCACATAACGTACATGCGTGACAACAAAGATGACATTATTATGAAGCATATGAATTTCTACATCTCCGATGATAGGCAACATGATACGCTATTTGTCCGGCATTGTTTTCTTCTTTGTGATCAGTGGCTTAAAGACCAGGGGCTGAATTTCAAGAAGCACTGGGTGTGGTCACATGGTGCAGCCTTGCAATTCAAGGCTGCAAGGCCATTTTACTTTGTTGCTAGATATTACCAACTAACAGCGGTACATAGATGACATGGAATTTTTTTGCCTCTAGCCATGGCAAGGGGGAGCATGATGTCGCTGGCACTGTGATAAAGAGATCCCTTACACATGAACAACTCAAGAGTAATGGAGTTGTTCTTAGGCAAGCTACAGACGTGGTTGCATTTTTTACGAGAACAATATCCAATGCTGCATGTAGCTCTTATACACAATCCACTAAAGCAGGTCCTACTATAAACAGGAAATTTTGGCTAGTAAAAGAGACAGAAGTGGACAGGTCTAATCTATGGGGTTGTGAGAGAGTACCAGGATCTCGATCACTCCATTGCATTTTAGGCTTTTGTCGTCATGATCCTACTCAATTAAGGCCAGGCGGCTTTCTTGTTTTTGTGATGCTTGCATGAAGGGCCATTGGAGGACTTTTTCCAGAAAATCATATGCAGGCAAGTGGACACATAAGGCATTGAAACCACTCTCTGAGGTAGCAGAAGAGACTGAGGTACCAGAAGATGAAGCTGCAATGTTTGAGGGATCCCAGGATATGCTGAGTGAGTATCTCATTGAAGGTGATAACTTTGTAGTCAATGCAGACGCTGGCAATGCAGAACGTGTAGAGTTCTTTCTTTTGAGATGTACAAAGAGAAAATGGATGACAGATTTCATCTTAAGAGATAAGTGGAAAAGCAAATGTGATAAAAACACTTATGTTGTCACAGGGTGTTATTATCAATAGCAAGAGGGGGACCCAAATCACTACACTCTACTTGATGATAGGGGAGTTACTAACCTGTACTCTCACCTTGTTCGGGCAATCAAGTTTGACATGCCTTTGGTAGATGCTACCTCAAAGACATATTATTTATCTCCGGAACTACATGAAACCATTTACAATGCCATGCCCGATGAAGCAGCATGATACCTATTTAACAGGCTTATATTATGTTCTATATATCCTTCACCATTCGGTACCTCCTTACACATGTCCATTGTGCTATGTATCACATAGCACACAACCACACAGAGCACATAGCATGGAATCACACACATTTCAGATAATGAGGTTACTATTGTGAACATGTTGCACCTTGAAAAAATTTAGCCAAGATATTTTTCGGAAACGATTGGGAAGAAAATATTATCAAGAGCATCCCATTCACTTTCTTGATGAATCTCAGGTAAACATGTCTCATTCTTACAATCATCTCACTCTTATGAATAGCTACCCATTGGGTGTTATGGAGTTGTGTACATGCTACTATATGTGATATGTAGCCAAGTAATGTGTCAAGATAGTCCATTGTCTCTACCTAGGCTATTATGTGTGCTATATTGTACAAGTGTGTAATAATAGCCCAATGTCCCTGTCTATGCTATAAAAGGATTGTATTGTAGTAAGATAGCAACATGTGTGCTATACAGTAAAAGTATGTGTATCACATAGCACAATGTTCCTGTCTATGATATGATGTGTGGTATGTGAAAGAGCTATATTACATATTGAGAGCACTATGTGTGCCATATAGCGTAAGTGTGTGTAATAAGAGGCCAATCTCCCTATCTATGCTATTATGTCATAGTATTTCTTGCAGTATGAGTGCTATATAGCATAACTATGTGTAATAATAGCCCGATGGTCCTGTCTATGCTATTATGTGTGCCATGTAGCAGGACTCTATCAAAGTATGAAAACATCATATCAACAAAATAAAATTACATCATATCACCAAAATAAAATTACATCATTCAATCATTAAGTTTAGAGAACTTTGAACAGGTCAGTTTTTGGTATAGTAATCACAAGTACATTCAGTGCACAAAATGCTGTATACATGATTCCATAACCACAATCAAACTTCCTTACATACTTCTCGTTGACTTCTATAGTGGCTGATGACACGAGCAGACACACTGTCCGAAGGATTTTCAAACTGGTTCATCTTTGCATAAGCATTAGGGCTGGGTGAGACTGTCCACTTGACTAACCAAGGGAACAATGTGCTAACCAGGTAAATTGGAGACTGACAAATATCTGCTGGTTCAAATGAAGTAGGACATACACAAGTACCTGGAGGGTTGAGCAGACACTTGTAGAGTGTGTCATCCACCACCAGTGTATTATCAGAGTTGAACTTAGGATGGTGCTTCCAAAAGTCTTTCAAACACTTGAAAAATATGGGCTTTGCGTTATCTCTACATGGAGGGATCCCAAGAACTTCATTTAGATTGAAGCTCGCCTCTCTACACCCCTCTTGACTGATAATATCGAGGAAATGTTGTTTGTTCAGTCAGGAAAGCATGCACTCAAAGCAAGTGCTAGATTTTCTTGGGTCATGCAGCTCCATAGTGCAACTTGTGCTCTTTGCAATAGTGCATGCAAAAAGATTGATGCATTGGGCCTGACCACATATTCAAATTGCATCTTTCCTGTAGCATTTGGCGCAGTGACTACCTGATACCTTGATCTTGCCCAATCAGGAATACTACTTCTCGCTATTCCTTTGTAGAAGGAGACCTTATACCTCCTTATGAGAAGCCCATTCACATCCAGTATGATGCATAAATTGTCCCTTCTCTTCTTGTCCTCAAAAGACGCAGGAGGCAGTGCAACAATCTGTACTGGCATTACCACAAGACACGGCCTCTCTTGCCTCTCAAATTCATGTCCATTTTTGGCCTCTTTATCAACATTCTTTGTACCTGCCTCATCTGTATAGGTAGCAGCCGCTCGACCCATAGGGACCTCTGGACTTTTACCTTTGGTATTCCCAA
Organism: Adiantum capillus-veneris; assembly: GCF_014529385.1. NCBI lineage: Eukaryota > Viridiplantae > Streptophyta > Polypodiopsida > Polypodiales > Pteridaceae > Adiantum > Adiantum capillus-veneris. The sequence goes on from NC_140935.1 coordinate 166,181,631, forward strand.
CAGTGGGATCTGTACAAGACTCAGTTGTATCATGTGCAACTGCCTCTTTCGTGTCCACAGCAGCCATGAAATGTTCTCCCATTGCCTCTCCCGATTGAGCTGCTCTGTCAGTGGGCACCTCTACGCCTTTCCCTGCCTCATTGTTTTTCTCTATACATGCCTTAGTTGTATTATGTGTATTTGCCTCTTTCATGTCCGTAGCAGCCATGAGAACTTCTCCCATTTCCTCTCTCGATTGAACTGGTCTGTCGTATGCCTCAGTTGTGTTGGCAGAAGCCGCGACATCACCGTTACCCACTGCTGAGCCTATTCCAGGTACTCTCTTAGTGAGGTCCTCCTCACCCAAGCCTCCCATATCTTCAACAACGGCATCTGTACCCTTTGCCTCCTCTGCATCAACAATGTCATCAACTGCATCACTTGGACATACCACCTGGGCTTGAGCTATGACATCACTTGCACCCACTACCTCACGTGTTCCAGCTTCTCTCTCAATGCGGACCTCCTCACCCATGCCTCTGGTATCCTCATCAGTGGCATCTGTACCCGTAGGCACAACTGCATCAAGAAGGGCATCCATGACAGCATGAACAATACTTTCTGTTCCACCATCATTAACATTTCCATCAGCAGCAGCATTTGTGCTAGCATCAACTTCCATAGCATCATTTGTGCAGGCATCAACTATCGTAGCATCAGAAATGGAATCTGTGCAGGCATCAACTATGGTAGCATCATCAATGGCATCTGTGCCAAATTCAACAGTGGCATCTGTACCCATAGCCACAACTGCATCAAGAAGGGCATCTATGACACCATGAACAATACTTTCTGTTCCACCATCATTAACATTGCCATCAGCAGCAGCATCTATGCGAGCATCAACTTCCATAGCATCCACAATGTCATTTGTGCAGGCATAAACTACCGTAGCATTAACAATGGCATCTGTGCAGGCATCAACTGTGGTAGCATCATCAATGGCATCTGTGCCAGATTCAACAGTGGCATCTGTACCCATAGCCACAACTGCATCAAGAAGGGCATCTATGACAGCATGAACAACACTTTCTGTTCCACTATCATTAACATTGTCATCAGCAGCAAAATCTGTGCGAGCATCAACTTCCATAGCATCCACAATGTCATTTGTGCAGGCCTCAACTAGCGTAGCATCAGCAATGGCATCTGTGCAGGCATCAACTACCATAGCATCATCAAGGGCATCTGTGCCATATTCAACTGTGGTGGGGGTGGGTAATGTACCCTTTTCAAGTGTAGCACGGTCAACATCTGTATGCAGATCATCAGCACAACCTGCACATCAACTGCATTAGGCACATTTGGAACAAATTCAGCAGTCCTAGTAGGTGTGCAGGGATCAACTGTATCAAAAGACTCTTTTTTTTGCCTATAACCCCCCTGGAAGTTGTAGCACCCCCTCTTGGATTCTTCACAGGATAAGACCGAGCCAGTAAACCTACAGACCCCTCAACTGTATCAAAAGACACTTTTTTTTTGTCTGTAACCCCCCTGGAAGCTGTAGCACCCCTTCTTGGATTCTTCACAGGATAAGACTGAGCCAGTGAACCTACAGACCCCTAATCTAGAAACCCTGAAGAGTGAGTGCGTCTCATGCAAGTTCCTCTTTTTTCAGCTTCTTGATTGTCTACGACAAGAGAAAGTAGAAACATATTACTAAACATGTACAAAAAATAAATCAAATAGTTTGCAACTACTCGATGCAAAGAATTAAGAGACATGTCACTAACAAATTCCAACACTTGATTCATCAATGAGCATGGATACAATAGGGGTGTAATGGATTGCACATGCCTTCTAAAGACATCTTCTAATTGCATGAAGTTACAAAAAAAACACACTCATTGCTTTGCATTTGGTTTCTTTCTCTTCCTAAATGAATCAAGAGGTATATCCATTGTGGGACTTCCACCTAAGTTCTTGGGAGTCGATTTCTTGCGCTTTGGTGTTGGCTTCTTCCCCGCTGGAGGGGGTGTTGCTTTCATCGCATCTGCAACTGCCTCATTTGATGCATCATCTATAGTGTCCACACTTGGTGATGCTTTGGCACTCAACGGAGAACGCAACAGCCTTCTTGGAGTTAGTTGTTGCCTAGGTGATTTGACTGCAGAAGACTTTTCCATCAAGAAGTCTTCAACTACTCCACGTACTGCATCCCCTACGGCAGACTCCGCTTCAAGGGCTGGCTGCATCCCGCGGGTAGACTCCGCTTCAAGGCCTGGCTGCATCCCTGGGGTAATCAGGCCATTCTTCCTTGTGGAATGCATCGTCTTGTTGGAGCAAGCATGCGATGATTGTTCTACAAAGCAAGCTATTTACAAAGTCTCACTTGGGGTATCCCAAAATACACACATAAATACTGATTTTGGTACCTACCAGTGGCCTGCGTAGAGACTCTCTCTGTTTTTGTCCTCAATGATTCTTGTATATAGGTCTCTGCTGCAATGTGTGTACCTACAAATGATTTCATTAAATGCAAGAGTTAAACTACCAATGGAAAGTGGGCCTGCAATAGTAGTAGTAAATAATTGACACAGTGACTACCTGCACTTGATTCTTTCATCTCACTCTTCACCTTCAGACCAATCATATGCTTAGCTCTAGGGGGAACAGACATGTTGCAATCTAGTGCAACACAATAGCCATAGTCCCTACATACATGCGCGAAGCATAGCATATGGTACACATGGGTGCAAGGCAGGGAGAATACATCCAAGCTTCTGGTATCGAACGGGAATCCACATCCTACACAATGGTAGAACCCATTAAGTGCCACCTCGCTAATGATGTGCTTAAAATCCATAGGAGGAAAAGGCTTCATCAAACTGGCTCCCACGTTATGTGAAGTCCTCTCCATGGTAACACAAAATTTAAAGTGCTCTTATTCCTATGCTATGTTGGTCTCTACTTCTGCAAGTAGTGCCTGTGAAACAAAGAAGACAAGACATCTAATTTAAGTCTCAATAACCCAACAAAAGCAGATTGCTGAAAAGAATATGCAGCGTGAATCTTATCCCTTATTTTCAATACCACATATAAGACAAGCACTTACTCTATATGCTATAAACACAAGCTTGATGTGGTATATGATATGCACTGTGCTATATAGCACATAGCACAGTCCAAGTATAATGTGCTATAAGTGCTACATAGAGTATGCATTGTAGATCATAGTAGAGAGACTTTTTAAAATACCAGATATAGCCCAAACATTTTCTCTATATGCTATATGGCACAAGCTTGTTGGGTATATGATATGCAGTGGGCTATATGAGACATAGCACATAGCATATAGCACAAATATTGTGCTATGTAGCACATATCACAATTAGAGATGTGCTATGTAGCACATAGCAAAAATAGAGATTGTGCTATATAGCACAATTCACTATTCCACGCACTCCAGGGCTATATTGTGAACATATAGCACACAAAATGTGCTATTTAGCACATAGCACATAAAAAGATTGTGCTATGTAGCACATATCAATATTTAACACACACTTCAGGGCTATACTGTGAGCATATAGCATACAGGTATGCTATATAGCACATATTACACATGTCCATTGTGCTATGTATCACATAGCACATAACCACACAAAGCACATAGCATAGAATCACAAACATTCCAAATAGATGAGGGTACTATTGTGAACATGCTGCACCTAGATTGAACTATAAAGCACATAGCACATAACCACACATAGCATAGAACCACCCACTCCATGAAGATGATGGCTATGTTGTGACCATATAGCACATAGCACATAGCATATAACCACCCACTTCATGAAGATGATGGCTATGTTGTGGCCATATAGCACATATTTTGTGCTATATAGCACATAGCAGAAATAGAATATGCTCATACACTACATAACCATACAATCCATAACACTCTAACCACATAACCACATGGAAGTGAACCACATACTCCAAAACAAAGTGAAGCACATGTAGGAGGGCATGCACCTTTGCTTTAGCCACATTGGCTTCTAACTCAGCAACGTTCTCTCTAGTAGTACTCGAGAACTGTCCAATCAAATCAATTAGGCGTTGTCGAGCTACAGGGTCTTGCATGCAATCAATCTCCGTTGGCAACTTTATGGCCAAAGTGTTTGAGCTTTGAGCACCCTCAGCCCTATGCAATTCTCTGACTTGATCCTCTACCTGCTTCTTTGCACCCTCAAGTCTTGACTTATAGTGTTGCAATCTGCCCTCTGCAATATTCTTCATTTCTGCAAGTGCCCTGCTATCCTCCTCTGACAATTGTACCAGGCATCCTCCTGTAGGCACGCTTGACAATGGTACAGACGTACCTTCTGTTTTCAATGATGATATGGTAGAGGCAGCAGTGGTTTTGGAACCTCTCCCTCTACCACTCATCTGCTCTTCCCACCTCTCTTGATCTTGTTTTGCAAGTTGTGTCTTTCTTCTGAGGCTCTCATTGCCCTCTCTGCAAAGATAGCCCAAGAAATTTGATGTTTGCCAGATTCACTGCAGTTTTCCAATGCAAAGTCCTTTGCAAATTGAGTCCCTACTTCATACATGAAGGGACCCTCCTGGTAGACATCCCAGTGTCTCCACACAAGCTTTTGTAAGAACTCCGACCGAGCATGGTATGCCTTCACTTTCTTCTGGCTACTCGGAACAAGCTTTGGGCATATAAAGACAGCTTCCCAGTCCTCCTCAGAGATGTCATTGTTTCCTGTCAAGCTACGCGGATCAACTCCCTCCAATGACAATCCACGCTTCATATGAAATTCCTCAGCAAGACGACAAAACTTTGTATGCAGAGGTGGTTCAATGTTCCTAAGTAGACTTCTGCTTTCTTGAATCGGATGCTTTGAGGAAGGTGCCATGATGCAGTCTCAAGTGATATACCTGCACATCATCCAATGAGCTCATGAGACGTGGTGTGCCCTCGCTTATCATCCCTGCTAAAAAGAAACAAGAACTTCATGGGCCTGCTCTTGTAAGCAGGGCATTCAAGGTGATGTGCTATGGGATTTGCCCCAAGATTGCATGCAGCTTGTGGACTAGCAAATTACCTCGGTAGCTCGCCTCTTGTTGCAAATGAGCAAGGTGTGGCACTCATGCAGCTCCAAATGCAGCTTAATGTAGCTAAATGATCCCAGGTGGGGCGCGCGTGCTCAAGCAATAGAGAGTGTACATGTTCAATGGGAGAGACATACCTCGAAGAGAAGAGGGCGGTTACTGCAATCGTCCTTGAAGCAGCCAAGCTTGCACAGTAGAAGCTCTAAGCACAGTAGACCTTGAGCACGTGCGCGCGAGAGAGAGAGAGAGGCGGGGGGGTCGGGGGGCACGGTGTTTGAAACTGCCAACTACTCATGAAACAAAGTGGGTGTGTGAAGGCTGAATTTTTTAGTATAACATTTTTTAGAATATAAATTTGGACGTCTGAAATATGGCACCAGTGACCACACCCCCAATGTCATGCTATGCTATTTAATTCTATCACATATATAGCTTTCCACCTATTCATGCTTTCACCCTTTAGCAAGTTCTCCTCTCCGTATCGGATACACATACACACTCCGATTCTCGGTATGGATGACTTTTGTTTTGGCTTGCAACATCGGCCTCTCCTTTGACATCTATATGCATGGGGGAGGTGCCTCTTCCATAGAGGAGTGACATCCGGCATTGGCATCAACTTCAATGACATTGACTACATGTTTTCACATGCTCTCTTGTGCATTTTTTATAGACTTGTGCTTTTTCTTGCATACCCATTGGCACCTATTTGAGCACGTGTCCTATGGTTTTATAGTCTTAGTTTCATGTTTTTTATATACGTTGTGTTGTAGATACTACCATTGAATGTCATTGTGGAGCCGATTTTGGCTTGATTTGGCAGTCTTGATTGTGTTTGGGACTTGGTCTAGAAGATCTTTTGAAGAAGAGCCCAATCACACCAATGCGTATGGGCCAGCAAAACCTTTTTCCCTCACTCATTTATTTTCCATCTAAGCTGACGTTGTAAATCCCGAACTCAAAAGAGTTTGATTATTTCCAAACCATTTTGTACTTAATGAAGAGGCTAGATGCTAGAACCCATCACATTTTAGAAGTAATTATCCCTTTCTAACCAGAAACCCAATTTTCCACCTTAGGTATATAAGCCAAAATTTGCAATTATTAAAAGATCTAGTTTTACTTTGGAGCTCACATAGTGAAGAGTATGCTTACGATTGCGCGCTCACTACTCTTTGTCGGGGGTAAGCATTGCCAATGAAACTTCATGTGTTGCTTCCTCATGCTCTTGGAATCATGTATATGTTCAATGTGCTATGTTTTAGGCATACTCATTGGCTCATTTTATGTATTTGATGATGTTTTAAGTGAGACATAGAGGTAATTAGGCCTTAGGAGGAGCCAAACGACCCCTCATTTTTCATTTTGGATGAAGTTGAGAGATGGCAACAATTGCGGTTGTTGACCTACCCGACTGTGACTTTTGCAGGTTTTGGTGTTGGGGACCTATTTCCTATAGCCTAGAGACCCCCAATCTCAAGTTTCATGTCATTTGGAGCTCATTTGACCCCTCTATGACTATGTGAGTGTTAGTTAGACCGAACGAGAGACTTAGGCATTTTCCACTTAGTTGCTTTCTTGCTTAAGACTGACACCTCTCTCCTCAATGCATTGCCATCTGGGCATTGCGTTCAATGTTTCCATGAACTAGTCAGGTTGGCTACGTCCTCGGATTGACATATTTATGTTGGTTTGAGTTCTTGCTAGGTTGCATCATCCGATTGTGGTGATCCACCCAATATTGGCACCATTGTCGGGGATGTACGACTTACACTAGCGGAGGAGGTCGCGGTGAGGTTCTTCTTTACCCAGTGTATACATGTATTTAGGTTATCAAGAGCAAGGTTACACAAGAAGCTAGCTGACCTCACAGGTAAGAGATTCGGATTTTGCAAGAGTGTGTCTGACTTTTTTTTAGATTGGACAGGTACCTTCTGAGAGACGGTAGAGTGATGATGGACCAAGTGACTCTAGTATCAATAGAAGAGAGGATAAACCAAGCCAAAATAGATCCCTTAGCTCTAATCATAGAAGAGGGTAGTGATAATGACACCTCTTTCGACAAATCTTATCACCAACTAGGAGGCTTCCAACAACAAGGGACTATGGGGGGTAGCACCTCCCAAAACCCCTTAAACACACCAAAATACACGCCATCTTCCTAAAGGGAACAAATGCCCATGGAGCCCTAGTATATGTGGATGTTCAAGGATGTCATTGCATCTATATTGACAACGGCCGGCTAGAGGATTAGAAGTAATCCTAGTAAATGACGATGGTCATATATTCCATGATGAAGAGGGGAACCACTACCTTGTTTTCAAAGACCCAAAAAACTACAATTGATATGGAGATAATGTGGCAAAAGGGAAGATGGTTATGGAGACCCAAGAACTGCCTCCTAAACTTAACCTTCTTGGATCCTTTTACATTCATGACAAGAGAGTGGCAAGAGTGGCTACAATTCATGAAAATATTGGGATTTACAAGCACGAGGATGGGAAAGTCATCTCTTACTACCGTTGCAGGGAACCCCATGTGAATGAATTAAGCAAAGAAAAAGTCATGTACTTGATTTCATATGATTTTGCAATAGGAACCCGTATCATTTTTGTTGATAAGTATGGGCAAGAATATGAGCCAATCCACCCAGGGGATGTAGAAAGAGTGATAACGCCAGAATTATTAGCACAAGCTTCTCAAGACAAGCAAAGGCCTATACAAATCCCTAGAAATTTTACAAATCCCTTCTTCGATGATTACAACACCACGTCGCATACAAATAGACATCCATTGCCCAACTCACAAAAAACTCACAAACCACACCGTTATCATTTCAAGCATGGCTTGAACAGTATGCAACAACAAAACCGAACCCATACAAAGGTGGTTATCAAGCCATGTCAGGGCTAGGAGAACCATTACTCCATCATAAGTACCAAGATGAAAGTAGAACAAGAACATCAAATCAGACCAGAATAGAAGCACCACATCAAGAAAGAGAATGAGAAGAAAGGGTCCCAGTAGAAGAATGACCTCTTGCTAGACCAAACAGGAATCATGGATTAGGAGCACCCCTAGGAGAAGAACATGCTCCATATCCTAGGTCGAAAAGAGCTCATAGAGGAGTATTAGGAGACCCTATGCTTAGACTAATGGATCACCAAGTATTAGGCCATCCCATTGGGCCTATTTATTGCAATGGGACAGGGATCTATTATCTTGGTTGAGAAGGACTTAGTTCAAGGTACACCGTTGGGAACTATAGTGTTAATAATGGAGCCTGTCGGGGCTTGGCTTGGCTTTGGCTTTACCATTATTGAGCTACAAGCAAGCTCAATAGGAACCATAATCAATCGAGCAATGTTACACCCTCTCCACTAGTCTTTGCAATCAATAGTGTCTAAACCACGGGTGTGACTTTTCGAGAATGTTGGAATTAGGGTTGCAAAGAAATGCACATAGCTTGGAGAAGACAAAGGAAGATAAAGGCACACAATAGAGAGTGTGTTACTTAGTGTGCAATGGAAAGATAGATAGCCCTAGAGTGATGGGTATATATACAATGCATGGGGGGGAAAACCTCCTAAAGATGTCTTCTCCTTCTTCTTCACCTTCCTCCTCTTCCGACAAAAGGTATGGCTATTCTCCTAGAGAATACAAGGGGGGGAGGACATCACAAATATTACCTTGCATGGTTAAGGCCACAAAATCTCAAGAAGTTTAAAGAGGGAGGAAAGAGTATCTCTTTTCTCACCTATGATGGCACCTTTGGTGCTACCAGACAAACTATTGGCCTTCATCCAGCAATTTGATGCAGCCTTTGGAGAGGAGGGCTTCATGGAGTCCTCCAAGCTACACCATGTAACTATGCACTTCCAAACATTGGGTCCTCAATGGTGGGCTAGCCTTTGTGGCAACGGCAAAGCCCCAAAGACATGGAAAACTCTACAAGTTTCCATCATGAAGCAATTCCTTGCAAGCGATGCAAAGGACAAAGTGCTTACCAAATGGTGGAGTTTGAAGCTTCTCTCCCATGAGTCTATCCACAAATATGTGGACAAGTTTTGGGATTTACATCTCAAGGCTACTCTCTTTCAAAAGATAGACTTTGTTGAGCAGAAGAAACAATTTTGTGCAGGATTACCTGAAGAGATGGCCGAGTACATCAACTCACAACGGCCTGGTTCTATCACCAAAGTAATCCACCACACTATGGTTCCTTCGCGCATCAATTTCCAACAAGGGGCTAGAAGGAATGTCAAGTCCATGGAAAGCAAAGACAAAAGTGATGCAAAGGGGAAAACCAATGCCCAAAATTGTTCCCAAGGCAATTCCAACAACAACAACACCAACAACAACAAACGGTCCAAGGAGAAGGGAGTTTACAAAGGTAAAAACAAATTCTCTCTTGAAGAGCTTGAAGCTTTTTCCAAGGACCATAAATGTTTTAAGTGTGGGGAGCAAGGACATGCCTATCATTCTTGCCCCAAGAGAAATGCCCGCAATGAAACTCCTAGAGCTTCCACCATCGAAGCTCCAAAAGAGAATGCTCATTGCAAAGGATTACCTCTTTTTTATGCTTGAGAAAAGGTAAGGGAGCATGATGCCTTCATCTTGTTTGACCCTGGCTCTGACCTTGGATCTACTCACAATTTCACATCAACGGAGTTGGCCACCAAGTTGGGCATTCAAGCTTTTGAGATGGGAGATACTGTAATGGCTGACACAGGTTTCAAGGGACAGCAAGCCTCCGTTACTCCCTTAATTGGGAAATTGAGACTTCATGTCCAAAGCTACGTCGACAAAGAAGACTTTTTCATCTCTCCTCTCTAACATGAGGATGCTATCCTAGGGGCGCCATGGTTCAACCACATGGCTGCCAACATGAATTTCCCTGAAAGGAAAATCTCCTTCACCTACAGGGAAAAGAGCATGTATATAGATGCTAGTGAGTCTGGTCGTACTATACCACTTGTAAATCCTCCTTCTTTTGATAAATCAATGAAGAGCTCAATTTTTGCGTACATGATTTTTGTCAAAGAGTCCCTAAAAGGTCCCAATGTTTCATCAAATGTAAATGGTAGGAATCAAGAAGAGTTAGGTTTGTCTAATTTTCTAAAAGGATTCCAAGATGTGTCCATCGATGATATCCCTATGGACTTACCTCCAAAACCAGGGGATGATGACCATCAAATTGACCTCCTACCAGAAAGATCACCACCTAACAAGCCTCCTTATCGAGTTTCCCAAGCTCAACAATAGGAGATCATGAGGCAAGTACAAGAATTGGTAGACAAAGGGATGGTGAGGCCTAGCTCCTCTCCCTTTTGTTCTCTAGTCCTTTTAGTGCAAAAGAACAATGGTACATACCATATGTGTGTAGACTATCGAGCACTAAACCATATCACTATTAGAAACATATTCTTGTGCCTCACATAGAAAATATGTTTGATAAGCTACAAGGCTCTACCTACTTCGGTAGGATTGACCTTAAAAGTGGCTATCATCAAATAAGGATAGTGGATCAATATATCCTAAAGATCGGTTTTGTACAACGTTTGGTCTTTATGAATATCCAGTCATGCCTTTTGGCTTAAATAATGCACCAGCCACGTTCAACCATTATATGGAGAAAATCTAGTCATGCCTTTTGGCTTGACTGATGCGCCAACCACGTTCAATCATTTAATGGAGAAAATCTTTAGACCCTACTGCAAATTCACTTTTTGATGATATCATCATCTACTCCAAGTCTTTGGAGAAACACAATCAACATCTCCAAGTGATTTTCAAGCATTGAGGGAGAACATGCTTTTTCTCAATCAAAAGAAAAGCAAATTTTTTCTTCAAGAGATTCAATACTTAGGTCATATTGTCTCTCAAGATGGTATCTGTATGGATCCAGCAAAGTTGGAGGTAATAAAAGCATGGCCTAATCCAAGGAATCTACATGAGCTAAGACCTTCATTGGTATGTGTGCATACTATAGACGCTTCATAGCAATATTCTCTCAAATAGAAGGACCATTACATGACTTAACAAAGAAGAACATTAAGTATTCATGGTCTGCTAAGGAGAAAAATTCTTTTGACAAGCTCAAAGAGAAGCTTATCTCTCAACCAGTCCTTATGCTTCTAGATCACTCAAAGCCATTTGAGGTCCAATGTGATGCTTGTGGTGATTGCCTTGGAGAAGTCTTGCTTCAAGAAGGGCATGCCATAGCATATGAGAGTAGAAGGATCAATACGGATGAACGGGTCTTAGGCATTTATGAGAAAGAGCTTTTAGTTGTTCTACATACCCTAGACACATGGAAGCACTATCTATTGGGGACTCCATTTATTCTATGAACGGACCACCAAAGTCTCAAGTACTTCATGACGCAAACCAAGCTTTTCAACAAACAAATGAGGTGGGAAAATTTTCTTTCACAATTCTATTTTCATTTTGCTCACATAGCTGGTAAGCACAATCAAGTGGCCAATGCACTTTCACAACAACCAAATGTTAATGCGGTGTCTATAGAAACTCACAATGATCTATCTTCTATGATAGATGTTAGCGGGTCACCACGACGGACGTCTGCAACATAGCTCTTTTGCACTAACATAATGTCAGTATGCAAGGAAGCGACTCGGGGTGGGGCACGGAGACTTAATGAGGGTGTCAATCTCACCAAAGTGAACTCAAAGACTACTCATTCTTACAACAAAAGCAAATCAACCACTTCCTAGTCAGACAATCAGTATGTGTCCATTCTCAACACTCAACACAATCACGCCGTTTCGGTATCCAAACGAATCCGAATGTCATGAAACTTAAGGAGAGGTATTACAACACTTATGGGCTCAATCCTACCAAGTTCTGTCACCGTCTGGGAAGGTACATAAATCACGATCCATCACAAAAAATGTGCAGAAAACTGAAACAGAAGTACTTGGAAAGATCCTCCTTAAGCATAGAAACACTTATCCATGGTCAAAACATCAAAAAACAACCATTTTAGCTCCCAAATCAATGCATTTAGCTCACAAATGACTCGCCGCAAACCACAACAGAATTGGAAATGATTACACTTAGATTGAAGAGCAAGAGACAAGGAACGCAATGTACTATTCGGAATAGAATTTTGATTACCCATGAGGAGAAATGATGATTACAGATTGTAGTCACAAGAAGCTTTAGCAGCGCACATTTTCTTCTCCAAGCTGATGATAATAATCCTTTCAAAACTAAGGGTTTTGACTTTAGAAGTTAGGGGGCTTTCCCATGGCCAACCGGCCTCTTACAAGGAGTAGACTCGGAGAGCATAAAAAAGAATATGGTCTAATCTTCTTCTGACTACAACTCATTTTAGGAAAAATTATAGGGTTTTTGACGAAAAATAGAGTATTTTCCGGGTTTGGTGTGCATACGCCTGCTTGCTTGTATCCACCAAAAATTCCCCCCTTCCTATTCATTTGCACGCCCTCGTGCAAGCTGCATCTGAGGGAAGTCACTTTAGTGCCTTCTTTCTAGTGTTGCTGTGAGATTTCTGAACTTTTGCGCTCTAGCTTCGATCTCAACTTTGGTTGCTAGTTCTCTGAAAGGATTATTTGCAATGGTGCTCTGATCAGCGATGTGATGATCTGTCAAATCTTTTGTCATTGGATTGAAGATGGAAGAGTCCACTTTGAAGAAACCTGTCATGAAAGCTTCTTCAAAGGTCTACATGTATTGAGATGGTAGAAACATGACATATAATCCCATGATAATATTTCTGCTGGGGATTTTTGTCTCCATGTTCCAGCAGATGCCCCGTGTGCCCTCGACAAATACCTGCCATGGATGCTCTGCAGCTTCAATGTCTCTAAAGGCTGTAATGCACGTGATGAGCATTTTAGCAACCTTTACCAGCATCCGGCAAGCGAGATCTGGGATCTCCTTCATCATGTTGATGAATCCTTTCAGAGTTTGAACCATGTAATTCTCTGATGGGGGGTTGTTATTGATCGGCTTGGCTATTGCAGGGTAGTTCAGCACTGCCGGTCTTTTGCTTTGCCAACTGTAAAAAGTGTCCCAGGATCACCGCTTGTTGATTGGACAGTAAGTGGGGTCGATCCTAAGATGTTGGGGCGCATTCATGTAATACGGTTCGTGAGTCGATCACTGATCGAACCATTTCTTTCTCCAGAGGGGTTGATTGTCAAGGACTGTTTCAATTTGAAGAGTTGTGATTGGGACCTCTTTGTAATCCCCTCTGCTGTTTGGTTCAATTTTTGGGAGCATCTTTTGCTGCCATAATCGAACCTCTTGCCGCATCAATGACAGTCCTTGATTGTCAAGGACTGTTTCAATTTGAAGAGTTGTAATTGGGACCTCTTTGTAATCCCCTCTGCTGTTTGGTTCAATTTTTGGGAGCATCTTTTGCTGCCATAATCGAACCTCTTGCCGCATCAATGGTAGAGCGATCATTTCGTGCCCAAAATTTTTTACAACCTCATCTAGAGTGATCATGAGGAGGGCAACTGATTCCAGCACTTTCAATTCATATTCCTTGTGAGATCCAATGCTGAATTTCATCTTTGGCCGACTCCGAGGTGGATGTCGTGGTTGGATCTGTAGACTCTTGCGTGCCTTTTCCAGTGCTTGTAGTTGCCATCTCCGTTTGTTGAGTTTCAAACTTGAAGTGATCTGATCTTTCTCCCTGCTCAAATTCTCTTGTGTCTGGTTGATCCTTTGTTTGATTGGCTTTCAGATCCTCTACTTCCTTTCTTGCCTCAGCTAGTTGCTTTTTCAAGTCTTCAATTTCCTCATCCTTTGCCTGTTGTAGGGCCCTATGACCTGCTGTCATGGTCTTCTATCATATTTTTCTTTATCTTAGGGCTTCTTTTAACTCCTTGATCTCCTGGCTCAAGGAAGTAGAGCCTGTAGGCATAGTCGAAGAGGAGGGCGTCTCCTATATTGCCAATAGTTGAGTGAGAGACCTGCTAACCACGGCATACGAGCCTTGTAGCTTCTCATTATGTTCCTTTTCCCTGGTTAGCTCCTCCTCAAGTCATTGTTGTTCAATCTATAAAGCTGAATTAGCCTCATTGAATTGCTGCACTTCTTTATAATAGTAGCTTGCATTCTCTCTTTCTCTCTGCAGCTCCGATTGCGCTGGACTTGTGCATTCTTTAGTGCCTCCATTTGTTGCTTCAATTGCGTGGATTCTGCTACTGTTCGAGATACCTCCTTTTTGTTATCTTCCAATTCCAATTACCTGAGGTTATAAAGAGCTCTTTGACATTGGAATTGAAGCTTGATCTGCTCTAGGTGACTGTCAATATCAAAAGAGCTAACTATCTCCACTCCTTCTTTTATGGCCGCTTGAGTGCATTGCTTTCTTGGCCCCTACTAATCTGAATGCTCGACCACTTCAACTTGCTTTTCCTTTTGTTTTAAACCTTCTATTGCATTAGAGGTCGTGCCAGGCTTTGTCTGTGATTCCGTTTGTTGATTGCCCTGCTGTTCCGTCTACTTTTCGTCTGCTCTTTGCTCCGACTGTCCTGCACTTTCCCCTTTCTCTTATTGTGACCTTTCTGAAACTATCTTAGCATCCTTGGGCGGGCTGAGGTCTTGGTCTTGTCCTTCCCGTGTCTCGTGTTGTCCCTCTCCTTGCGAGAGACTTTTCTCCTCTTTACTTTTTCCAGATTCGTCAGATGATTCTAAATCATCAACGCGTTGCTTCTTTGATTCTTCTTGCTACCACTGCTCCATCTTTCGTTTGAGCTCATTGTGAATTCTTTGCTGCATGGCATTGGCAATTTCTCATTTCTCTTCCGCTTCCTTCCTTTTTTGTTGCTTGATCCTCTCCAAGGCCTCTGTCTGCCTGCGTATCAGGGGAACATCCTCGACTTCATCATCTTCTTTCTTGTCATCCACTTCTATCTCTTGGGTTTGCTGGTGATCTTTCTTTTGTTGGCGGATCTTTTCCCTCAATGCATGTGCCTCTTCCATTGTCCTTTGGGCATGAGTGATGGGGATAGTTTCTGCCAAATGTGTAGCCTTTTTCTTTAATCGAGTGTATCCCAGAGTGTAAGGGGTATCCTTCTCTTCCTCCGAAGACTGGTATTCAGAAGGAGTATCCCGTGGGTTCGATCCCACCTCCTGGATGCTCCGAGCATCCGACTCTGTTTTCTCACTGTCCGAATCCTTTGGAGGTGCACTTTTCCTGGTCTGTTTGACTCCAGGATTCGATCTTGTAGAAGGCCCTGCCACTGGTCTCACGGCTCTTTTGGACCTGTGGATTAGGTCAATTTGTGCTTGGGCAGGTGGTAGATCATCAATCATGCCCAATGCTTGATAGGCTATTCGTGTGAGCATGGGTCCTCCATTCATGTAAGCTTTACTTCTTTGACCGCCCTTTAGATTTTCTTCCACAATGGTGTCAAGAAGGTAGTTGCCAAAGTCACAAACTGACCACCTTGCCTTCAGCCAAACCCATCGCTATCACCACTACCATATGCAACAAAGGTTCAGTATATCTGGGTGGCTTCTATACCTTGAAATGCTGGGATATGAGACGCAACGGTAGCTCCATTTCTGAGTAGGTCAGGTCCTGATATGTCAGCTTGTGACGACGTTGCTTCAAAAAGGCCTTATCATTGTCAATTGCCTTTGTTTTCTGCAAGAGGTTCTGCATCTCTTGCAGAAGATGGAGGGATTCATTTATGATTTCAGCTGTAATTTTTACCTTAACGGTGGCTACCCCGTCCTTGTCTATCATAGTTGCTTCCCCGTTGTATTGAGTTGTGCTTATGAGCTCGTGAACCCGTTCCCCAAGGAGGCAGTCTCAAGAAATTGTCGACTTGTAAACACTTGACCCGTGCTTGCACTTCTGGATTCTGGTGCAAAGTCCACATTTCCTAGGGAAAGATGGTGGCCTTTACAATTTCTTCGTCTGCGGCTTGGAACCTTCCAATGAAAATGTTTGCCGGAATTGCTTCAAGTACTTGTTCTGTGAGGTGAGCTTTCTCATTTGATGAGATGTCGGTTATCTCATAGGGTGCCACATGCCACTCCTTCTGTGCTTTCCTTCGAGTCATCCTGTTGCCAACTCGCAAGTGAAATCAAATTTTAGCCATTGATCAAAGTTGTCGAAAAGTGTAAACTTGACCATAAAATAAAAAAGTGAGCTTAACTCTATCAAAACTACTCCAAATTTCACCAATGCACCTAGGATTACTATAGGCACAAAACTGTAATGAAACAGATAGATTTTGGCAAAAAGGAACATGGATCGCGATCCATGTTGGAAAGCTTTTTAAAATTCTAACTTTGGGAAGTTGTTGCTGGGCATAAGGGGATGCTACTGAGCAATTTTCTCTGGATTTAGAGCTAAAGGTACATGGATCGCGATCCATGTTGGGCAACATTTTGGAGAACTACTGATACCATCTGGTAGGGTTCATCTTGATTATGACTTGGTCCAAAAAGTTTGGGATTTGGATCAATGGTTTGACACTTGAGCTAAATTTTGAAAATCAGGTACAAATTCAGAGATTTTGGCTTTTGGAAGTGGATTTTTGGGATTCAAATGGCTTGACACTTCATGGCTTGGCTTTCTTAATCATCCTGAATCAAATGGCATGGATTTTACTTATTTTGGCTAAAAAGGTACATGGATCGTGATCCATGTTGGGAAGCATTTGAACACAGTTTTTGTGCACATTGGTTCCTATAGGTTTTCCTAGTACACTGGTGAAATTTTATCAATTTTGGACATGTTTTTCCATAGTTTGCCCCATTTCTTAGTTTATGGCCATATTTTTTCTGTTTTGACCAAATCTATTTCTGGCCACCACTTTTGGAGTTATGCTTTGCCTAAAATCTCCCCTTGCATTGATTTCTGATGGTTGAGGTCTGTAGTTCATAGCTTTGCTTGGTTCCTTGGCAAGTTTCCCCAGACTTTGAATTATTTTGGGAAGGCACACTGAATCTTGCAAGTTTCACCATTTTGCAAGTATATTTTTGCTTGATTTTGATCCCATCACCCTTCTTAGGTTACCATTGCTTGTTGATAGACTTCGAGGAATGTTTGAAGTTTTTCAAATTACTTTAGCAGTACTTTTGACCAAAAGACCATTTACAAACTGACTGTAGCAATCCAGGTGGATCTGATGAGCTTTAGAGCATTGTTTGTGATCATTTTGCAACCCCAGGACTATTGGTACATTGTCCAGCTAGTGAACCTCTTTGATCCCGATTTTGGCAAAAAGGTACATGGATCACGATCCATGTTGGGAAGCATTTTGCAAAATCAGTCATGGGGTTTTGTTCCTGGGCCTCTATAGTTGCTCCTGTAGGAGTTTCCTTGATTTTAGGGTTTTGGGAACATGGATCACGATCCATGTTCCAGCACCTTTTTCCATTGTTCTTAGTTTGGCTGATTCTGCCAGGTAGTTGGGGTCTACTGATGAAGTTTTGGACTCCCACATTGGCCCTGTGAGTTTGCCGATTTTGTGACCTTGTACTGCTTTGATTTGTTATTTTGGTATTGTTGATGCAGTATGGGTCACACACACATGCTCTTGCAAGGTTAATGATCATACCTGTCAAATTTGGTGTGGTAAGAGCCACCGAGGTGGTCGTAGTAGGCAGAAGCAATCCGAAAACCCTGTGCTCATGTGGCTCTCTCTCTCTCTCTCTCAATGCAAATGAGCTTCTGTTGCCCTTTTTTGACTATATGATCCCAGTCTACCCGGAATGCCCCATTTATACTTACCTTCATTGCTCATATCTTGTTGTGGGCACATCACCTGCGGTTCAAACCGTTCGTCATTCTGACGCTCGGTTTACAAATGGCGTCTGATCTACAGTTTTGATCCTTCAGAAGTTGGTCTAAAATTCATTTTGTGTTGAATCTTTCCATATTTGCCATGTTTGTAGTCCTTGCTTTGAAGTTTCGGCGTTTGCTTTCAAAAGTCGATTCTGACTTTCTTGGCTCGACTTATCAATTTTTTGTTGATCACCTGTCATTTTTTGCGTTTTTGTAAAAGAAAATTATTAACAATGATTATTAGTCGGCCAAAATTAGCCAAAATTAGTGTCACCTCCCTTATATACATACTCTTATTTTGGTATTAGATCGAGGAAACGGGAAGGAAAGGAAACGAAAAGAGAAGAAAAGAAAAGAAAAGAAAAGAAAAGAAATAGGATGATAGTAATGGGATATACAAGTGGTACTCCAACAGCTTTTCCCCCCTTCCTAAAGTGAGTCGTCCGCGACGAGCTTGTGTCAGAGTGCGTGGGAATAAAGCATGTGTCTATGCATAGCCATATAGTGTCGCTCTATGATGCTTATGGAGGATATGCATGGGAAAACAAATTGTTGTGCAAGAGATAGGTGCTGAACAATATGTTCAGTGGCTGCTGGTGGCGAGGTTCCTTGGAAGCTGCGTGGCCCGAAAAATAGTAATTGTAGAAGGCGTGCTATGTGTTTGATTGTGAACTGCAAAAGTTTTGATGTTGCCGATGGTGGCGGTTGTTGGCATTTTTTGGGTTGCCATCAAAATTCCCGAGGTGTGTATCCACTAGAAGAGGCATTGTGAAGGCGATGTTGTTTTGGTTGCAATACCCATTTGAGTGTGGTTGGATGATGAAGAGAGTGGTCCATGGATTTAGGCTGTTTGACAACAGCGGTGGGCAATTCGTGATGGTTTAAATTTTTTGTAGGCACTGTAGGTTTACGGGTATTGATTTGGCGTTTAGGTATCCACAATTGCCTGGGCTTGGTTTCCATGATTGATTTCTTGACCCATATTTTTGTAACCTTGGTGATGGATGATTACTAAGTTGTCGCATGTGGCAAAGGTAGAGGTTCCCATTCATAGTCCGTTTGTATGAATGGCGTGGCTAAAGATTGGCCCTCATGTTCGATGCGTAATGTGTTGTCCTACCAGTTTGGTGTTGCTTGATAAGTGCGCATCCACGGCACACCTAGAATAACTACTTCGTTGAGCTGATGATCTTCGACCACATGAAATTGATGTGGATACACTGTTCCATCAATGTTGATTGGCAAATTTATGTGGCCTAGACTGTCCATAGTACCTCTATTGGCGACCTTGAACCCCATAGTGTTTGGCATTAGAGGTTCCTGTGTGATTTTTCTGAAAGTGGAGTAGTTAACCACATTAGCTCTGGCCCCTACTATATCCACTAACACTCTTTCGGTGGTGCCGTCCGGCAAGTTGTAGCTGAATACGTAGATCCATTCCTCCTAACCATATAGTTGCCGTTTGTATGGATGCTATCGGAGCATGCTGATTAACCACTGCATGTTGTTCTTTCCTCTGGAAGTTTGATTGTTCCCTGTGTTTCAATATTCTGAGTTTGGCCTCCTGCTGTGCTTGTTCCCGAATGTCCTGTGCTTGACATCTGCGTTGAGCTGCTGCATGGAGTGTTGCGAGTTCGTCTGGTGTCAGCAGAAGAAGATATTTCTTTAGCCTGCAAAACCACTCGTCCAATTAGGCATCTCCTCTCCTGCCAATGTTGCAAGTTTAATGGCACCACTTTGCGATTTATCATGGATCACAAAAGGCCCCATTCCTCGCTTTTGAGTTTCTTGGAGTGTTGTTTCAGGGTGTACATGAGACCGTAATCCCCTTTTTGGAACTCCTTACCAATCACATGTCGATCATGAAAAGCTTTCATTTGCTTTTTTTGAGCATGTATCCCAGCTATCGCTTTGAGTCTAGTTTCATCTAATTGTTCTAGGGTGTCTAGTCTCTCCGATAGCTCATGGCCCATCAATCCTAATTGTTTGCCACCCTGAGGGATTTGACTAGGAATTCCAATGGTAATATCGCATTAATTCCGAAGACTAGGTTAAAGGGAGTCATGCCAATGGAAGTTTTAAAAGCTACACGGTAAGCCCATAAAGCGGTGTGCAATTTCTGATCCCAATCATTTCTTGAGTCACTGACTATTTTGGTGAGCACGGTGCATAGGATTTTGTTGGTGCTCTCTGCCTGTCCGTTGGCTTGCTGATGATAGGGTGTTGACTTTCGATGGACCACCATGAATTCGTCAAGGAGAGTCTCAATGACGTCGTTCACAAAGTGTGTTCCTCTATCGCTTACTATTTCGATTGGTAGACCATACCGCGTAAAGACGTTTTCAAAAAGAAACTGAGTTGTAGTCCTTGCATCATTTTTTTGGGTTGCTTTGGCTTCCGTCCACTTCGTCATGTAATCCGTTGCTACAATAATGTATTGTGCGTGTGTCCTGTATCCTGGAGGTTTGATGGGACCAATGAAGTCAATGCCCCATTTGGCAAAAAGCGCAAACTCCCATCATCGACCTCAGTGGCATGTCATCTCTCCGTAGGGGTGGTTTTGTGTGTTGACAGTCGTCACATCGTTTGACGTATGTTTTTGCATCCATGAAGAGGGTCGGCCACTATATATCTGAATTTAGCACTAGCTTTGCCGTTTTATCAGTGGAGAAGTGTCCTCCGGGTTGTCTCGCGTGTGCGTGATCTAGGATGACGTAATATTCGCTTTCTGAAGCACACAACCGTAATTGTTTGTCTTTCCCCCACCTATATAGTTGGTTGGCAATGAGTAGATATTGTTTGGCCTCTTCCTCAATAGTTTTCCTTCTTGATTTGTCCCATTCCTCTAGAAAGGTTGTGTTTTTCAAGTACTCAATGATGTGAGCACTCCATTTTGGTGCTTGTACTACTCAAAACAATGTGGCATGTTCCACTGGTGGCTATATTATACATTTATCACAGGATTTTACATATTTATGGACACTGTATTCCATGTTTGGCCAGTAGAAACCCAGCCTTTGTAACCGTTGGCCTGTCTGTATTTCACCAGTGTGAAACCTCGTGTTTTGTATATGAGCTTGTTTGAGGTAGTAGGTGGTATCTTCAGGTTGTACACATAGTCTCAGTATTCCATCCTTATCGTGTTTGTACAGCCATCCTGCTAAAAGGATGAGATTCCGTGTTTTGTGGATCATTGATGGTTGTCTTTCTATCTGCAAAGAACCGATTGTGAGTAGTGGCATGACCTCTTCGCTCCATCACGGCACCATTTCTATGCTGAACAGATATGAATCAGGAAGTTCATCATCGACACCCGCAGGTGCTTCCCCATGAAATAGTTGTGAAAGATGATCTGCTCTCTGGTGTGTGGTCCCCTTTTTTACAACCACCGTGAAGTCAAACTCAAGCAACAATATAAACCAGCGAACAATTCTTCCAGTGTTGCAAGGTTTATTTACTAGATATAGCAGTGCTTGGTGATCCATGAACAAGAAAAACTTGTTGGCTAGAAGGTAGTGTCTAAATTTCTTGACAGCATAGATCATTCCCAGGCCCTCTCTTTTCGTAGTGGCATAATTTCACTCTGCGTTGTTTAGTTGTGTCGACTGGAGTAGCAAATGGGAAAATCCATTTTCTTCTCTCCTGGCTGGGCTAATATGCACCCAATGGCATAGGCTGAAGCATCCACATGGACATGGAAGATTTTTCTCCAATCAGGGGCTTGCAAAATTGGAGCTGAAATCAAATGTTGCTTCAATTTTTGGAAATCCTGCTTACATTCCTCCATCCATTTAAACTTAGTTATGAGGGCGTACGATGGCTTGGCTATTACAGCATACATATATATGAATCATCGGTAATATCCGCAATGCCCCATAAATGCTTCCACTTCTTTTATCTTCGTTGGTCTCAGTAGTGCAGCAATTGTCTTCACCTTTTCTTGATCAGTTGAAATGCCATTTTTTGACACTATGTGGCCCAGAATTCTACCTTGTCTCACCATGAAGACACATTTTTCCGAGTTTAAGCAAATACAATACGCTCTGCATTTTTCAAAGACTTTACCCAGATGAGTGATGTGTCACTTCGTCGGTGGGAATGAACACAAAGATCATCCATGTAAATCTCCAGAAATTGTCTGAGATGTTCTTTGAGTGCATGGGTCATTAGTCTTTGAAATGTGACCGGGGCATTGTTCAAGCTGAAAGGCATTACCCTATATGCAAATATATCCCACTCTGTCGCAAAAGAGGTCTTATGCTGATCTTTTTCCCTAATTGTCAACTGGTTGTAGCTTGAGAACCCATCCAAGAAACTATAGGCCTCTTTCCCTGCTACCCTCTCAATAATATGATCAGTTATTGGCAGTGGATAGTTATCTCTAATGGTGACTGCATTTACTTGCTTGAGATTTACACAAACCCGCAGTTTTCCATTCTTTTTGGGTACCACCACAATCGGGGACACCCACTCTGTGTGCTCAATCTCGTAGATAAACTCGGTGTCCTTTAAGTTGTCTATTTCCTCCTTGATTTTCTGTACAAAAGTTTCATTATATGTGTAAGGACGTTGTCTGCGTGGTCTGGCATCACTCTTAAGGGGAATCGTGTGCTGACACATCTCAGGATCTATCCCCTTTAGATCTTTGTAAGACCATGCAAGACACCTTTATATTGCCTGAGCGTATTGACTAGAAGTTACTCTTCCTCTTCAATAAGGTCCGTGGCAATATAGGCTGGTTGAGGCTCCTCTCTAGGTTCTGCTAAGTTGATGCGTTTCGTGTTTTCAGGCCCATCATATGAAGTTCCTGGTTCTTTGGGATCTCGTTTGGGTTTTTGCACCACTATCTTCCTATCCTGAACGGTATACTTCTTATAGTGGGATGGTGCATCGAATTTATCATCATTTGATTCCTCGTCAGTTTCCATTTTGGTTGTCCAAACTTTTTTCAATGCCCGTTTTAAATCATTGTATTTGACTTTGCGTTCCATTTTGGACAACTTAGACGGTTTTTCGATATGTTTCTCCATTTTTGGTTTATGTTTTGATGATGTTTTGGTTGAGTCATGTTTCATGTATCGCTTTGATATCCTCTCCTTGAGGCAGTCAGTCACTTCGACTAATCTCAAGTACTGCGTTTTTTCAGAGTTAACAGAGGTACTGAGTCCTCGTGGTGCTTGTTGTGGTTGTTTTTGTGTTTATCTCGATACCTGCGTTGTCTTCGAGGGTTTTGGTTTGGGAAATCATAGTAGATCACTTAGCTATCCTTCTGTTTGATGCTCTGGCTCGAGCTAACTGGACAGCTCATCGTCCGCATTATCCTCTAGCGCCCTATCAGTTGAGTCTTGAAACTCTTCTTCGTCATTCGTTTGGACAAGGTCCCTTACAGAGATTTCGTCCACTATGCGTCGGCACTCGGCGATCCCTATTTTGTCAGGTACTTCTTCCTCAGTCTTCCGAGTTAGGCGAACGTGGAATGGAATGATATCGTACCCTTCCTCATCACAAAATTTGGTGAGGGTCACTTCGTTGACACAAACATCAAGAGTAGCTAGAATTTGTTGCCATCCAAACGGTTCAAACATCTCCTCTGAAAAAGGTTATGGTATGTATGCTTCATCTTGTGCATTCCTATCAAGAATGCAGTCTTCCTTTTTTAGACTTCCAGAATCCAAAGCTTCTCCTGTCCATTGGTAAGCTTTGTTATGGAGCCAGGCTGGTATTCCTCCTTCCTGGTCAGTTGTGGAATGCAGGTCTTCTCCTGGGGCTCTGTCTACGTCTTTATAGCTATGATCGGTGACACTAATTTTCTTAGTGACATCCTTGTTCCTCAGATAGATATAATCGTTACCCCAATCTTGGACCATTTTGAGTTGACGCATGAATGGTTTGCCTAGAATGATGTCGAAATTGCTGCTCTCATCAAAATTCATGATAGCAAAGGTGTGTTCGCATGCAATTCCACAAGAGGTTACTACAATCTGCTCCAAGATGCCAATAGGTCTCTCCAGGTACCCATCTACTAGTTGAAGTTTCATTCTCGTTTTTATTAGAGTAGGTTTTTCCCATTTTTTCCAAATTGCCTTGGTGGCTATGGCAATTCCGGCTCCACTCCAATATCGCTATCGATTACATCCTGGTACTCTACTGGTAGGGTAGTATTTCCTTCCTCACCTTCACAATAGTCCCCTACTTTGTTGACTGGCACTGGTTCGTGTTTAGTCTGCTTCGAGGGTTGTGTTTTTAATGTGTTTCGAGAAACCTCGGTTGAAGGAATTACAAGCCCTATTTTTTCCAAATTTTCCGTGACCTCTTCCCAAAGATGCGGTCTAATGTTCAGCAACTCTAACAAAGTCAGTGTACAACGGATAGGTGATGACATCATCTTGTGAAGAGTCTTAGTGTCCATCATCTTAGGATTGGCTTTCCATTGAGATGGAATTTTCCTTACCTCTGATCGAGTTTCAGGGTTACCAATAAAACGAAGGTAAAGTCTTCAACGACTGTGGTTTGTTGTCTTCCGATATCGATGTGCCTGCATCTCCATACAATGATTGGATGTCATTTGGGTAGAGCACATGCTCCAGGTGGATTTCCAGGATAGGAGTTGACACAAGTGTGGCACTCCCGTCCTTTCTATTCCTGATCTGTTCCCATAGCTCTTGATCTGTTCCCATAGCTCTTGAGGCCATTGTTCTTCTACCTCCGAAATTGGTAGTGGTACCTAAGAATGCGTTCCATCTGTTGTATTGGCTACTACCCTCCTGTCCAAAGGCGTTTTGTTGACCAAATTGGGTAGGTTATTCACTTCAATTCCCCTCTCATCTAACTCCCAAATCTTTTCTCGTATGAGTACCTTGATGGTTCCATAAGCGCTTGAGCGGCTTGAATGAGCTCTTTGCACATCTTTAGCCTCTCTTTCTCATACCCTGGATGAGCGTATGTTAACCATCGATCCCCTTGGGTTTGGTTAGGCTTTAGCCTTGCTTTGTAAGCTTTCAGAATTGCGTCCAAGGGTTCAACAACCTTGTATACTAGGACTGACCCCCTGGATGGCAGTTCCGACAGTTTCTTTGTTTTGTTGTTACCATTAAGGCCTCTTTCCCTTTGAAGTTGTTCCTCTGTTATCCACAATTTGGTTTCCAATGCCGTTTTTTCCTTTTCTCTTTTGGCTTTCATCTTGTTTCATTTCGCCTTCCAGGATTTTCTAGGGGTTCGGCCAGACAAGTTGTCTATCTTTGTTTGGCTGGCCGGGACACTCTTTGCTACCTCATGTGCTTGAGCTCTAGTGACCACTTTTATTGGAATTTCCGTCCTATTTCCGATCCACTTGAGCTTGGCACAATCCCTATTTTGTTCATGGTTGCTTTTCCTTTATTTTTGGGGTTTTTTGGGCAGTGTGGAATAAGGTGATCCGTCGTGCATCCGTTTTGCAGAATCCAAACAATTTCACCCACTCTCCTTTGTTTGGAAACACTCTAGCCCAGTGATCCCCACCGCATTCATAGCATGGTCCTACAAGTGGTGGAGAAGCTTGAAGAGCTCCCATTGGTTGTCCTGTTCTAGGAGGGTAGCCTCTAGGTTTGTACCCCTGATTTTCCATAAACATTAGCATATTCTCATCGACCAGGTAATGATTTTTGGTTGGTTGTGCTATGTATGAGGGCTCATGCATTTCTTCTGGAATTATCCATGGAATATATCCGTCTGGAGCATATGCATTCCTATCACTTTCCCTTTCATAAGTATTGTCTTCATCTTCTAGGTGTGAGATTATTTGGATCATGCTCTAATCAGATGGTGGTTCTATGGGTTGAGAATCCTTACCATAGCCCTATTTTCCTGGGGTAAAGGAGGTTGATGTCCCAACACCGGTGTAAAGTCCCCAACCCGCCTATACCGAGATCAGGATGGGATCCTTGACAAGTCTCTAGGTCTGATAAAAATCAGAGTCTCTAAACAAGAAAAATCCAAGGAATAGACCTTTACCATTGACAATGGCTTGGGTCTATAGCCTTAGAAGCAAACCTAGTCCTGTCTCGCAGCGAAACGGGACAACGTATTCAAATGGCCTAAAAACAAATTATTTCTTATTCCGGCCCTATAACTTCATCATTCAGATTATGGTTTCCTTAGCCAATGCTTTTTCCCCCCTAACATATATGAGGGCACAGCCATTGGTGGATTCTTCTTCCAAGTGAAGAAGTTTCTAAATGTTTTAGTGCGCGGGAATGGATAGTTACCTGACTAATCAGGTCCACCCATCCATGATTGACAACCTTAGTCAATCCCCACTTGCCACCCCGCACTCACACAAGATTCATTTATCTTATTATGACATTGTTTTAACATTTAAAATAATGGTTTCTTTTAATGTTCCATCACAGTAATTCCTTGAAGACAGCATTGAAAGCATTCTAATAGAAAACAAACATCTTTAAACTTAAGACAGGGTACTGTCAATCAAAACATTATCCATAATAACCATGACCAGTACTCGTCTTGTCTCAAGACCACCTAAGGGTGAAAAACGGCACCCATTCCTTATTCAAATCCGGAGTGGAATAAACCCCCACCCAAGGTTCCAGGTGCCCATACACCAAAACCAGTTGCCCATACAACCGGGCGGCTCCCCTAGCATAAAAAACGGCATCCTAACTTATGTAGAAACATCAAGACATGACATGGAGTAGAAACTCATCGTTCATGGGGGTAACCGACTTAACCGTGGCTAGAAAGCCAATCATTATGATCAATTTTTACTAAGGAGTTGGAGGTGTCTTGAGACAAGCTGTCTTAAGGATGATCAAACATATCTTTCCTAATTCAACCGGTTTTAACCCAAACAATTCTTTCCTACATTATAAACAAATGCACGTTGGAAGTTACCTTCCGTTTTCAGCCAGTTTATCCTTCTTACGTATGCAATGCTAACTTATAAAAGGACTTAAACTAATTGAAGAATTAATTGAATAATGGGACATCCACCTGGGATTGATTGGCCATCTGCTCCTACGCTGGCGCGTGAAGACTCTCCTCCGTAGGCCTACTACTAGGCCCGGCTTCGTCGTCGTGCGATGCTCTAGTTCGTTTTGGAGCTACATCTTCATCATCAGATGTAGGATTTTCTCGGGTTCTTTTTGGTGCCATAACTTCTTATCCTTATAGAAAGGTCGTCTAATCATTAGGTAAATAATTCAAAATCTAAACTTAACCTTTGTATTCAATCGTAACCCATCCAAGGTTAAATTTATAGTTTTAATTGATAAATTCTTGATGTATTAATTTCTTATTTGTCTATATAGGCATGATAAATTTTTCCACTACTTCCCTAAGGGTTTTCTAAGCTCTCCTAACTTTCTAATAATTTTCTATATCTTTTTCCTAATTTTCCCATCAACTTTTAAGCTAATAATCTACTTATTTTGGGCTTAGTATTTATTGTATTTAATTTCTCTTAAAGATTTCATTTCCTTAATTTGATATCATAGATTTACACTTACTATAATTTTTCTAAAAACTTTTGACCACAAAGTCTATTTATTTTAATTAATCATTTGCTAAAAATAGAACTTTTGGTCAATTATAATTTACTAACCTAATTAATTATATGGTATAATTACCACAAGTAGATAAGGATATTTTTGACCTCTGGTAATTATCTTATTATTTTCCATCTTAATTATATAATTTCCATCTTCAATTTTCAGCTAAAATTAGGATAATTTGACTTAACTAAATATTTATTCTACTTTTCTAACCTTGACATATTTAACCACTAATACATATATCACATCATTTGAACTCAATTTACTAATTTCCCCTATTTAATTTACTCAAAAAATAGAGTAATTCTGCCTAATTAATTAGGAAAATCACTTAAAAAATTATAGGATAATTTTCCTAGATTAATTATTGTCTAATGCAGCTGTGATGATAACCTCAACTTAATCTAAGCTTAATTAATATATTTACCACTAATTCATGTTTTAATTTGTCTATTTTCAGCCCTAATATGATAGGATAATTAATTAGCTTAATATTACTAAGATTAATTACAATAATCAGCAGATATTAATTAATTAAGAGAGGTTTTATGAGTATACATAGGCCTAATCTTTGTTTTATTAACAAAATAGCTTAATCTAACCTTGCTAATTAAGAAGGATTAGGCTAATTACCGTTTAGGTTAATCAATTAGAGATTAATCTCTAATGATTTCTACGTAGCGTTCTCTCTACATGAGAGAGAGAGTGTCAAGGCTCCGAGTCTGTGTAAAATGTGAAGCTAGGGGTCCTATTTATAGTTTTCTGGCACTCATAAGCTCTCACCGGCTGAAAAAGGCAGTTGCTTGCAGTTCAAGCAGTCCCCTACAGGTCAAAAAGCTCCCCCTGCTGCTAAATGAATCCCTGACAGGTCAGTTGATGACCCTCCCATTACCTGCCAGCTTTTAAAATATCAATTCTGCTATATTTTGACCTATTTTTGCTTAATTGGTAAATATCTTGTAAATATCTAGAAGGCCTTTAATAAAGTCAATGCTTAAATGATTACTGCAACCCTTCAATTTTACCTATTTTACTCAATTCACAATGTAAACTTCCAGGGGTCATAACTATGCCATTTTTTATCGGAATTCAATTCTGAAAATTTCTAGCCCGGGGTTTGCTGTGCTTAAGATTCCAAAAATACCAATATTTGCCATGGTGGGACAATTCTACATTGCTTTTCAACAATCATATCAGTTTGATTAAGCTTTATACAACCTTTAAGGTTTTAGAAACTGGAAACCTTACAATCACCCCAACTTAAGAATTTGAGATGTCCTCATCTCAACCGAAATTGGGAAAATCTTTGAGAAGAGAAATTCATCCCCCCCAAGTGGCATCTTTGAAGGGATAACCTTTCCACTTTACCAAATGTTACTGATTATTCTAAGAGTTCTTTCTAGTTTCTGGTTGGAGTTACTTGCTAGCCAATTTTTCTCAAGAAACTCTTAGTGTTGAGCCTTTCTTAAAAACCTTTACAAACAATTCGTGTCATCTCAAAAACCACGTTAAATCAATTCCATAACAGATCCATATATCCACCTTGTTAACATGAACGCGCTCGGTCTAACTGACCATTCAGAGCAATCAGCGTTCGACAAGTGTCATGTATTTCAGCTTTGCCAATCTGAACGCGCTCGGCGTATTCTTGCCATTCTGAACAATCTGCGTTCAGCACAAGCTTCCACTATTGCACCAGAGGTACCCCCTCTGTGCTCGAACCTGGTTGACCAACAATATGTAAAGGGTTTTAAGAAGTCTAATACCAAGAGTTCTTTTTGGCTTCCTATTCGTCTCGTACCTTAATACTTTCATATCTAGGTCATTTTCTAAGGGAGGTTATCATGTGCACAAAAATGTGAGTTGGTTTCTTGATAACTATGTCATTTCTAAGATTCGAATTTTTCCTTCCTAACAAGAACCTCTTTATCATTTGCTAGATCTACCCTTTATTTATTGATTGAATACTTTAGATTCATTAAGTAATTTTGGAGAAGAAAATCATGTATACCCTTATAATATATAAGTAACTCAAGTTTTTACATTATTGATTTATAGTGGTTTACAAAGCTCTAAGATTGCTAACTATGGCCAAGCTAGTGGCTCTTTTATCTTTTTTATTCATAGGGTTGGTTCTCCTATGATTGCATAAAATCTGGCTCCTCTTACTCTTCCTCTACCTCGTCCTCCATTTCTACCTCCTCTTAGATTATCTCCTTGAATTTGAGGAATGGCTCTAGCAGTAATTCTAGGGTTTTGTTTTTCTGGGCAATTTTTTCTATAGTGCCCTATTTGATTGCATCCATAGCACCTAACGTTTGGGAAGGTATGTTCTCAGTTCACTACTGCAGCTACTCCACGTTGTTGATATCCATGGTTGGAATTTTCACTGGCTCTTCCCCTAAAGTTACTAAATCCATTATAGTTCTTTGTAGAGTTGGTTCCTTCAGCTGCAAGAGGCTTAGCCCTAAGAGGACATCCTGTATTGATGTATGCCTCAGGGCTTTGATCCATAGCTCTGCATCTCGTTCCACGTTGACCCCTTTACCTTTGAAGTTGGGGGGTTGCGCTTGTTTGAGAAGAAACAAGCACGGTATAAAGAACAGAAGCAGGTATCTACATGGTTTCGTAAGATCGATGGACTAACAATTTAAAGACTTATGACACGGCTAGGATTTAACTTCAGAATAGACACAAGATCAAGATATTCAATTCAAAAGACTTGGTTCTTTATTTATAAGGTGAATATTTACAAGGATAGCCTTACAAAAGATCCTTAGGTATCTCATCCTAACTTGTTGTAAATTTTTGCGGCCTTTAAAGGATCCGCATAGCTGGCTGATTTGGAATATGGTGATACAAACGATGGGTGTTTGTAGTCAGATTTCTAAAATCTTCTAATTGATTGGTATAATAGTTCTTATACTCATTGGAAATCGGAAAGTAAATTATAAGGTCCAAATTCGTAGGGGTATTCTGAGAAAAAGTTCTAATTCTTCGATATGGAATTATCTCTACCACTCTCTCCCATACCCATTCGTTCAGGGGTTTTCCCGTGCCTCCTGGGTAGGTAGGAACAGTGATACTCGAGTTTGTACCCAAGAAGTACTACAATTGAACCACTCTCAATTCCTCAGCCCAGCGTAGTTTCTTAAAATCCGTGGTAAGACATCCCAGCTTCCAAGTATTGATGTAATAAGTCCCGCCTTCATTGGTCCATTCAAGCTCCCAGTCTTTATCTATCCGAGTCAAATGAGGAGTGTGAGCCTTCATCAGTAGCTCCATCACGCTCCGTCAGAAAAAATAGTTTGGAGAACGACAAGCACTCTCATAAATAAGCTAAAAGACTTGGAATTTGCGATATTCAATCACAGGATCTTCCTGAATTATCGACACATAAGCCTTTGGTTAGCTAACCAAATTTATTAATTTTTTTTATATTTATATGTATATAAATATATTTAGACAGTACGAAATTTTTTCAAACTAACCCAGGCTCTGAAACCTAGGCTCTAATACCACTTGTAAAGTCCCCAGCCCGCCTATACCGAGATCGGGATGGGATCCTTGACAGGTCTCTAGGTCTGATAAAAATCAGAGTCTCTAAACAAGAAAAATCCAAGGAATAGACCTTTACCATTGACAATGGCTTGGGTCTATAGCCTTAGAAGCAGACCTAGTCTTGTATCGCAGCGAAACGGGACAACGTATTCAAATGGCCTAAAAAAATTTATTTCTTATTCCGGCCCTATAACTTCATCATTCAGATTATGGTTTCCTTAGCCAACACCTTTTTCCCCCTAACATATGTGAGCGCACAGCCGTTGGTGGATTCCTCTTCCAAGTGAAGAAGTTTCTAAACGTTTTAGTGCGCGGGAATGGATAGTTACTTGACTAATCAGGTCCACCCGTCCATGATTGACAATCTTAGTCAATCCCCACTTGCCACCCCGCACTCACACAAGATTCATTTATCTTATTATGACATTGTTTTAACATTTAAAATAATGGTTTCTTTTAATGTTCCATCACAGTAATTCCTTGAAGACAGCATTGAAAGCATTCTAATAGAAAACAAACATCTTTAAACTTAAGACAGGGTACTGTCAATCAAAACATTATCCATAATAACCATGACCAGTACTTGTCTTGTCTCAAGACCACGTAAGGGTGAAAAATGGAACCCATTCCTTATTCAAATCCGAAGTGGAATAAACCCCCACCCAAGGATCCGAGTGCCCATACACCAAAACCAGTTGCCCATACAACCAGGCAGCTCCCCTAGGATAAAAAACGGCATCCTAACTTATGTAGAAACATCAAGACATGACATGGAGTAGAAACTCATCGTTCATGGGGGTAACCGATTTAACCGTGGCTAGAAAGCCAATCATTATCATCAATTTTTACTAAGGAGTTGGAGGTGTCTTGAGACAAGCTGTCTTAAGGATGATCAAACATATCTTTTCTAATTCAACCAGTTTTAACCCAAACATTTCTTTCCTACATTATAAACAAATGCACGTTGGAAGTTACCTTCTGTTTTCAGTCAGTTTATCCTTCTTACGTATGCAATGCTAACTTATAAAAGAACTTAAACTAATTAAAGACTTAATTGAATAATGGGACATCCACCTGGGATTGATTGGCCATCTGCTCCTACGCTGGCGCGTGAAGACTCTCCTCCGTAGGCCTACTACTAGGCCCGGCTTCATCGTCGTGCGACGCTCTAGTTCGTTTTGGAGCTACATCCTCATCATCAGATGTAGGATTTTCTCGGGTTCTTTTTGGTGCCATAACTTATTATCCTTATAAAAAGGTCGTCTGATCATTAGGTAAATAATTCAAAATCTAAACTTAACCTTTGTATTCAACCGTAACCCATCCAAGGTTAAATTTATAGTCTTAATTGATAAATTCTTGACTTAATTAGTAATTTCTTATTTGTCTATATAGGCATGATAACTTTTTCCACTGCTTTCCCTAAGGGTTTTCTAAGCTCTCCTAACTTTCTTATAATTTATTTCATTTCCTTAACTTGATATCATAGATTTACACTTACTATAATTTTTCTAAAAACTTTTGACCACAAAGTCTATTTATTTTAATTAATCATTTGCTAAAAATAGGACTTTTGGTCAATTATAATTTACTAACCTCAGTAATTAACTATGGTATAATTACCACAAGTAGAGAAGGATATTTTTTACCTTTGGTATCTATCTTATCATTTTCCAACTTAACTATATAATTTCCATCTTCAATTTTCAGCTAAAATTATGATAATTTGACTTAAATAAATATTTATTCTACTTTTCTAACCTTGACATATTTATCAAGGCCTCTTTATTATGTAATCTAACCTTGACATATAGCATGGTTTACTAATTTCCCCCTTGAAATTTCAACCAAAATTAGCATATTTTGACTTAGATAAATATCTATACTAAGTTTCTAACTTAGACATAATTATCATGGCCTTTTCATCATGTAATCTAGCTCTAATAAATAGCATGTAATCATATAGCATGATTTACTAATTTCCCTCTTTAGTTTTTAGCTAGAAATAGTATAATTTGACTTAGATGAATATCTATACTACTTTTCTAACCTTGGCATAACTATCACGGCCTCTTTACCCTATAATACAGCTCTGATAAATAGCATGTAATTATAGCACATGATTTACTAATTTCCCTCTTTAGTTTTTAGCTAGAAATAGTATAATTTGACTTAGATAAATATCTATACTACTTTTCTAACCTTGGAATAATTATCACAGCCTCTTTACCCTATAATATAGCTCTGATAAATAGCATGTAATTAAAGAATATGATTTACTAATTTCCCCTTTTAATTTACCCCTAAAAACAGCGTAATTTCACTAAGATAATTAGTTAAACTAATTATCTGAGATTAGCATAATTATCATGGATTTTCTAACAACTAATTAACCTCTAATATATACCTCAATTCAATTTAAACCTATTTGCTGATTTTCCTTATTTAAATTGTCCAAAAAACAGAGTATTTCTATTAAATTCATTATCTAGATTAATTATATTAGCTTCTCCTAATTATCACGGGTTTCTTAACACCTAATTAACCACTGACAAATATCTCACAGCATTTGAAATAAGTTTACTATTTTTCCCTATTTAATTTTCTCTAAAAATAGAGTATATATGCTAAAATAATTAGCTAGATTAATTATCTGAGCTTATTCTAATTATCACGGGTTCTTTAACACCTAATTAGCCACTGATAAATATATCATAGTAGTTGAAATCAATTTACTAATTTTCTCTACTTAAATTGCTCAATAAATAGAGTATTTCTGCTAAAGTAATTAGCTAGATTAATTATCTGAGCTTATCCTAATTATCACAGGTTTATTAACAACTAATTAACCATTGATAAATATATCACAGCATTTTAACTCAATTTACTAATTTCCCCTATTTAATTTTCTCAAAAAACAGAGTAATTCTGCCTAATTAATTCGGAAAATCACTTAGAAAATTATAGGATATTTTTTCTAACTTAATTACTGTCTAATAAAACTCTGATGATTACCCCAACTTAATCTAAACTTAATTAATATATTTACCACTAATTCATGTTTTAATTTGGCTATTTTCAGCCCTAATATGATAGGATAATTAATTAGCTTAATATTACTAAGCTTAATTACAATAATCAGTAGAGATTAATTAATTAAGAGAGGTTTTATGAGTATACATAAGCCTAATCTTTGATTAATCAACAAAATAGCTTAATCTAACCTTGCTAATTAAGAAGGATTAGGCTAATTACCGTTTAGGTTAATCAATTAGAGATTAATCTCTAATGATTTCTGCGTAGCGTTCTCTTTAGATGAGAGAGAGAGAGTGCCAAGACTTCGAGTCTGTGTAAAATGTGAAGCTAGGGGTCGTATTTATAGTTTTCTGGCACTCATAAGCTCTCACCGGCTGAAAAAGGCAGTTCCTTGCAGTTCAAGCAGTTCCCTACAGGTCAAAAAACACCCCCTGCTGCTAAATGAGTCCCTGGCAGGTCAGTGATGACCCTCCCATTATCTATCAGCTTTTAAAATATCAATTCTGCTATATTTTGACCTATTTTTGCTTAATTGGTAAATATCTTGTAAATATCTAGGAGGTCTTTACTAAAGTCAATGCTTAAATGATTACTGCAACCCTTCAATTTTACCTATTTTACTCAATTCACAATGTAAACTTCCAGGGGTCATAACTATGCCAGTTTTTATCGGAATTCAATTCTGAAAATTTCTAGCCCGGGGTTTGCTGTGCTTAAGATTCCAAAAATACCAATATTTGCCATGGTGGGACAATTCTACATTTCTTTTTCAACAATCATATCGGTTTGATCAAGCTTTATACAACCTTTAAGGTTTCAAAAACTGGAAACCTTACAACCGGTTGAGATTTTTCTTGATCCAAGATTGCGTTATTTGGCCCCACTTGGTACCTTGGAGGGGGTGGAAGTTGTTTTCCTCCAGGTGGTCCGTATTGTCTCTCTCTAACATAGTTCTGATTGTAGAAAAATTCGTGAGTTTCATGGTTTGTCCATTTTTGTTCTGTAGCACACCATTTCAATATCCGCTGTGCGTTAGCTCCTGGCCTTTGTTGAAGGTGGCACCACTGGGTTGGATGGTCACCCTCGTGTGTTTGGGTTGGTCCTGTTTCCTTGGTTCATCCTCCTGATCACTTCCTCGATCACTCGATCAACATCCGATACAGTTGGGTTTTGCCCTCCCGATTTTTTCGTGGACTCACTTGTAGTTGAAGAGGTGCTACTAGTCCCCTGATCTGTGTCTTCAGTCACCTCCCCATATGCTTTGCAGTTATCTACAAGATACAATGTCTCTTTCATGACTTGCTCAAAGGTGACAGAGGCTTTTAGGTGCAAGTCCTTCTTGAGCGTTTCATTTCGCAGTCCCTCTATGAAAAGGACTAATAGTCTTTTGTCTTGAGATAGTTCTCAAGCAGGGCATCTTTCAATGTACTGCCTGAAACGAAGCGATGCTTCTTTCACTTTTTCCTTTTCCTTTGCGTAAATGCATAAATCTGGGAGACAATGTTATGCTTGATCCCTCTTTTTGAGAATTCCTCAGCGAATTCTTGGAGAAGTTGCTCAATACTTGGGAATTCTAAGCTATTTAATGGTTGAAACCAAGTTAGGGCATTACCTTCATGTCAACCCAAATCCTTCATACTGAGTGTGGAAATCAGTCACCTGTTTTGCTCTCAATACTTGTTTGAAAGTTGAAACATGGGCATACGGATCGCCAGATCCATTATACTTTTTGGTAAGCATTTTTTCACTTGGGATGGTTGCATACTCCTGGCCTCTGCAACCATTCTAACAACTCCTGGTCCCCCTGGGATGGCTTCTCTTGGTTTGTAATCTCCTCGTGGTACTAATAGTGGTATCCTATCCGCCCTACGTTCATCAATTCGATCTCTTGTGATAGTCGGAGGGATTCCAGTGGTGTAAGTGAATTCAGGAACATAGCTACCCCTATGTGTGTTCATGGAAGCCCTAGTCGCCGTTGACCCTAAGGGTTCTGTTCTCGGCACTTGTTCATGTCCATAAGAATCCTCTACTCTTGTTCTCAAGGGACTCTCAAGTACAGTCTCAGGTTTGATGTGAGTGGTCGTGGTTTTTTCAGCTTCCGGATTTACATAGTATTGGTGGAGTGGTCCTCCAAAATATGTATATCTCTCTAACTCCTTCTAGTCCATTGGGGAGTACTTTCGGCCATACTTGTCC
Source organism: Adiantum capillus-veneris (assembly GCF_014529385.1). Lineage (NCBI taxonomy): Eukaryota > Viridiplantae > Streptophyta > Polypodiopsida > Polypodiales > Pteridaceae > Adiantum > Adiantum capillus-veneris. The sequence goes on from NC_140935.1 coordinate 166,217,880, forward strand.
ATTATGACCACCTGAATACTTCTACCCTCCGTGTAAGTGTAAACATATAAGTTTTTCCGGTCGGTTAATTCCTTGATGTGGGGCTCATCACATCTATAATAGAGTGTTTGGTCTCCATTATTGAACTTATAAAGCCCCACATATGTGTTGTCTATGTTAAGGCACTCAGTCTCATTGGTGCGTCTGAGTACCGCGTTTTGTTTCGCCATTTTGGGTGGTGCATCGGCCAGTTCATTATCTAATTTGTCCTTGGTGCCAGTCATTCCTCGTTTATCCACAATATACAGGTTATGAACCACTAAGTACATCATTCCCTCTCGGTCGAAATTCCTATCCCCGTCATAATCAACATCTACAAGGTCTCTAAACTCGCTCGGCCTATTTTCCAACTTAACATAGTAGCAGTCCATTCCATCCTTATAGATTTTGGCTTTAAGCACATTTTCAAATTAAAACTTCAGATACAACAACTTTACATCAGATGTGGGTTGTGAAGGACCTGCACCCATCGAATCTGTTCCCTTAGGATTTGACTTGTTAGAATCTTCAGTCATGAGGCTGTATGATCTCTCAGATGAAGTGTCAGAGAAACTCTCCTCTAAAATGGGTTCCAGAGGTGGTAGTGGTCTCTGATTCACGCTTTCTTCTGTTGAGTGATTACTCCCTTGATCAAAGATGTTGTGGTTCCTATTATGGTACAATCTTCCTGATCGCAGATTCATGAATAATTGGTAACAAGAAAAAACTAAACCGAGTTACCTCATGAAATAGTTTGAATCTCTCGTTTGTTCTTGCTTGCTGGAAATATCTTCTAGTACCTGTAACCTGTCAAGAATGTGATTGATAGCTGTAAGATTACAATTGTTCTTGTCAGTTCTTGCTTTTGTTCGACAAAACTTGGCACACAATTCCCTACACAACCTCAACAATTTTGATCCAATTTCAATTTTGAAAGAAGCACTTGGTTGCTATGGCCTAGCTCCTTGTGTGGTAAGTTTCTATCTCTGTTCTAGCTCAGAGGTACATGGATTGCGATCCATGTTGAGAAGCCATTTGAACTTTTGTTGATACCCTCAGCTTCAGCGTGGTTAAGGGATCTTATGGTATCAAAATTTTCAGAAATGAATCTCTAGATTGGAAGCTAAGTTGATTTTGTCACTTTGCCTGAGCTCTTGTTAGTTCTGAGCTTTTGGAAGGGTTTCTTGCACCCAATTTCAACTCTGGAAGGACCACTAGGCTCTCTGTGATACTCTCTAGCTATGGTACTAGTTTAGTGTCAATTTGTGTCAGAGGAACATGGATCCCGATCATGTACCTTTGTGTCCAAATACACTGAATTTTGTCCTACAGCTAGTCCTTAGCCTAGTGATGCTGCCTATATGGTTTTTGAATGTTTTAAAGCTTTTTAGGATAGGCAAAAGTCAGTTTTAGGGTTTATGTCAGTGGTTTCCTCTCTTGACCTGATTTTTGCCACCTTTTGCCCTCTTTTTGAGATTTCCTGATAAGGGTCCTTTAGGAGAAAGTGCTCCAATTGTGATCAATTCCCTGCTTGTTTTTTATCAGCTCAAACTTCCAAAAAGGTATATGGATCGCGATCCATGTCTCGCATGATTTTGGACTGACACTTTGTGAGCTGATCACACAAGCTATGATGATGCTATTCCCCAAGTATTTTTGGATTTGGTCAGTTTTTTCCAAGTGAAAAGCAAAGTTTTGTGTCTGTTTTGCGGTTTTTTGCAAACCACTCCTTTTCTGGTATTTTGACCAGCTTTTTTCACTTTTTGTCTATGGCTCCTTTTGGAAAAGTTGTTCAACTAATAATCAGGAGTACACTGGTCAAATCTTGATGTCAGATGCCTACCTGGAACATGGATCGCGATCCATGTTGGGAAGCACCTGGGCATGAAATTTGGTTCAGTGGATTCCTTGTTTCTAGTTGGTCCCAATTCTCATCTCTGTTCAATTTTTCCTTGTTTTCCCCTTTTCTCCAAGGTTTTTGGTCTGATCACCCCAATCTTGATTTTTATGATCTTCTGGTCCTCTTCTTCTCACCAAACTCAATGTTCTGATGCCTGAGAGCTTGTTCTAAGCAGAGGAAATAATTTTAGCACATTTTGCCAAAAAGGTACATGGATCGCGATCCAAGTTGGGCAAGATTTTTGACGAGTTTTTGCACAGTCTTTTTCAACAAGTGTTTTTATCCCTTCTTGAAATTTTTACTGGGTTTGGTCCAGTTTTGAAGCTCTGACCATCACTTCTTCAATTTTACCGAGTTATGGTCTTCAACACCAAAATAAGGTTTTCGACAGTTTTTCCCTCGATCCTTTTGGCCACAAATGATGGTGTAATTTGTTACCTAACCTACTCCTACAACTAAAATGAATGTGCAATCATAACTGAACTTAACAGTACAAAAACAACAACAATGTGTGTGGTGGAACAGCCCTTTCCAAGCATGTGAAAAAACAAAAAACGAAATACTATCTTGTATTTCACTCACAACTTTCTTTGCTCTTAAGGAATAGCACTGGCTAGTCTCGGACTCCAGTCGCTATTAAGCACTACTCCTACGTCTCGTTGTTTCACTATCTATGGGTAAACGGAACGGGTATCAAAAGCTTGCCGGGAGATTTCTCTTTTCGATTTTTTGTACACTGAGTCACTCACCACCTAAGGGTCGGTTTCCCCGACAGCAGCGCCAATGTTAGCGGGTCGCCGCAACGGACGTCTGCAGCATAGCTCTTTTGCACTAACATAATGTCAATATGCAAGGAAGCGACTCGGGGTGGGGCACGGAGACTTAATGAGGGTGTCAATCTCACCAAAGTGAACTCGAAGACTACTCTTTCTTACAACAAAAGCAAATAAACCACTTCCTAGTCAGACAATCAGTATGTGTCCATTCTCAACACTCAACACAATCACGCCGTTTCGGTATCCAAACGAATCCGGAATGTCATGAAACTTAAGGAGAGGTATTACAACACTTATGGGCTCAATCCTACCAAGTTTTGTCACCATCTGGGAAGGTACATAAATCACGATCCATCACAAAAAATGTGCAAAAAACTGAAACAAAAGTACTTGGAAAGATCCTCCTTAAGCATAGAAACACTTATCCATGGTCAAAACATTTAAAAAAAACCATTTTAGCTCCCAAATCAATGCATTTAGCTCACAAACAACTTGCCGCGAACCACAGCAGAATTGGAAATGATTACACTTAGATCGAAGAGCAAGAGACAAGGAACGCAATGTACTATTCAGAATAGATTTCTGATTAGCCGTTCAGGAGAAATGATGATTACAAATTGTAGTCACAAGAAGCTTTAGCAGCACACGTTTTCTTCTCCAAGTTGATGATAATAATCCTTTCAAAACTAAGGGTTTTGACTTTAAAAGTTAGGGGGCTTTCCCATGGCCAACCGGCCTCTTGCAAGGGGTAGACTCAGAGAGCATAAAAAAGAATATGGTCTAATCTTCTTCTGATTACAACTCATTTTAGGCAAAATTACAGGGTTTTTGTCGAAAAAATAGAGTATCCACCGGGTTTGGTGTGCATATGCCTGCTCGCTCGTATCCACCAAACAATAGATGAGCATGCTACTTACCCTAACTTTAAAGACATAATGTCAACCCTTGCTTTAGAGAAGAAAGAAGAACCATTCACCTTGCAGGATGGTTATCTTCTACATGGTAATAGGCTATGTGTTACCCACTCCCTTCGTGACAAAGTCATGTATGAATCCCATGCTCCTCCCTATGCGGGACATAGAGGCATTCAACCTACTCCCGAGGAGTAGAGACATATTTCTATTGGCCTACCATGAAAGTGGACATACAAGAGTATGTTTCAAAATGTGTGGTATGCCAAAAGACTAACTATGATAGAGGGAAGCAACCCGGATTACTCCAATCATTGCCAATCCCTAATTCATCGTGGGAGAGTATATCCATGGATTTTAACTTTGGATTACCCAAGTCTATCCATGGGAATATGGGAATGTGGACAATAGTCGACAGGTTTAGCAAGCATGCACACTTTATTCCTGTCTATTAAGGCATACCAAATGGCAACTCTCTCATATCCCAAATTTTCAAACACCATGACAATATCCATCGTGTTAAATAGAGATCCTAAAATGACCAGTAATTTTTGAAAGGTCTCTTTGAAATCTAGGTACAAGATTGAATTTATCTTTGGCCTATCACCCAAAAATGTATGGCCAAAGTGAGATAGCCAATCTTACAATTCTTGATCTACTAAAGACATATGTTACAAAAGTAGATCAATTCTCACAATGGGAAAAGTACTTACGTCTTGTAGAGTATGCATACAATAATATTGTCCATAATTCGATGGGAAAAGCACCTTTTGAAATCATTGAGGGAAGACCTAAAAGTCCCTTGCTACTTAAAGTACATCGGAAGATCTTCGCTGAGTATAGCCGTGACCTACAAGAATCTTTTCAAAATATTAAGGAGGCTATATCCATCTCTCAACAAAGGCAAAAGGTTGCTGCTAACAAGCACAGAAGGGTCTTAACGTTCAAAGGAAATGATTGGGTCTTACTTAAGTCTCCCAAATCTCAATTGAGGAAAACGACGGGCAAAAATCCTACGGGCCATCAAAAGTATTATGCTAAACTAGCAAAAGGATACTATGGTCCTTTTCAACTTTTGAAGACAATCAATGAGATGGCTTATCAACTCAAGTTGCCCAACCATTGGCTCATACACAATGCTTTTCATGTGAGCCTACTTAGGCCCTATAAAGGAGAGCCACCAAGTGAACCAATTATTGAAGAACCTCCCGAAATTGAAGATCAAGAAGAGGAGCTACGACCCGAAGCTATCCTTTGGCATGAAGACAAGGTACTATGACATGGTAAGATTATCCAATGGTATCTTATTAAGTTCAAAAATTATCCTTTTGAATATGTTAGATGGATGCAAGGAATCCATCTTAAGGATAGTATGAACCCTGTCAATGCTTACAATGCTACATTAGAGTAAGCAAATATATAATTTTCTTTCAAATGACCAATGTTTTTGTCTTATAAGACTAATTCTCTTTTTATTGTGCACAAATTTAAATAATATGCATGCTTTCAAGACGTCTCTCAAACACTAAGTAGAATTTGTCACTCTACTTGGGAGAATGACAATGGACTAAAGAGTAGACATGCTTGCGGAAGCTATGTCTCCCAAACACCAAATGGATCAGTCATCCATCTTGGAATGATGTTGTAGGGTAAAAAGGGATCCTCTACCCGCTAAGAAACATTGACTAATAACTAAGGCTTTATCTCTTCTACCTCATAGTCAAGGACAACTATGATTTCAAGAGAGAGGTAATGTCATAAAATATAATACCTAACCAACCAATGATTTTCTCATATTAAACTGGTCATTCAATGTGGGATAATAAACGGGAACAAGCGTTTGAATATAGACATGTGCTCACGAGTCTATCTCAACATGGGGCCAATGGTAAAGGGGTCCAAATGAGAGATGATCTGTCAAAAAGCAAGGCTAGCTAATGGAGCTCAAAGACCTTACGGTTAGCTTCATTAAAGACCTCCAATGGTTAGTGTTAAAAGTCCTTTGACCTTAGGCAAGTGCTTGAGGTGGGAACTCGGCCCAAGCTTGAGGTGCTTGTCGTGCTTGATGAGGACTAAGATTCTTGAGGATCTTGAGGTGCTTGATGACTGAGATGCTTGGGGCGCTTGTCATTCTTGAGATGCTAGGGTTGTACTTGAGGTGGGAACCCGGCCCAAGCTTGAGGGGCTTAAGTGCCGAGCTTGTGGTGGGAATCGGGCCCAAGGTTGAGTGGCTTGAAGTGTCAAATCAACAAGATCCGTACAAGGAGGGGGGCAAGCCATGCATGTAGGGGGGGTGGTTGGATGACATCTCTCTCTCTCAAAGGGCACCCCTTTCTCAAGAGGCAATTAGGACACATGTCAAACCCCTAGCTAGGTTGCCCTCAAGGAGAGTCCAAAGCCTATTGGTTGATACCTAGAGAGGTCCAATGAGGAATTATCTAATTAAATTAATTGTTTTGAGCTTTTGTCAAGCCCTCTCTCTCTAAGAGGAAAGGAGGACACTTGTCCAATGACTACCTCTATTGCTAAGTATTGAACCATCATGTGATTGGCTAGGCTTGGAAATGCCAATGAGCTTTCACCTTGAGCTAGAAGAGGGGGGTCGACCCAACCAAGGAGGGGGCTTGCTTGTAGGATATACTCTCCCCCACTCTCTCTCTCTCTCTCTCTCTCTCTCTCTCTCTCTCTCTCTCTCTCTCTCTCTCTCTCTCTCTCTCATTGTGGGAAGTGCAAAGTGCAAGAGCTCCATCTCCTTCTCCAAGCTAGTAGAGAAGTGGAGAGCCTACACCAACACTCTTGGCTATGGAATGCAAATCCAACCAAGAGCCATGCTTCAATGATTAATCTTTCCATCTTCATTACTATGCTATTATGTATGCTAGAAAGAAGAGTGATGATAAGTGAGGAACTATTTCTTTCTCCTATGAATGTTTCTTCTTCCTCTTCCCTACCCTCATTCCCCGCTAGCTTTCTCCACCTTTGAAGGTGTTTGAGGCTTTGGGACTGAGGTTGTGGATAGTTAATGTATTTTACACAATTTATGGTCTGCTCGTGATGCATGAAGCTTTCCATCTTCATTGCATCACTACGTCACAAGGAACACAAAGATTGTATTGTACCAAGTCTCTCTTGATGGCAAAACCTATAATACAAAAGCCTATTGGAGGGGGGACCAGGTCCACATAAATTGGGTCCTCAACTGTTATCAACTTCTCTAAACTCTCTCTCTTGCAAAATTATTATTCATGCCAAGTTAATTAAGTATTCTGGTTATGTTGCTACCATCAATTAAGTTCACCCTCTATGTTCTCAAAGTAGCCTCACAAAAATGTTCTCTAATTCTCTTAATTCCACCATTCTCAAAGTAAATAGTCCATTTCCATTACAAAGATGAGCAGGAAAGGAAGCTAAATCCAAAGGAAGAGAGAAAATAGAAATAAAAAGAGGTTTTTCAATGAAGAAGAGATACGGAAAAAACCAAAAAGGAAGAGCAGACCCAAAACCTCTCAGATATGATGAGGGCCAAAATTAAAGAACAAACTGGCCAGACATCAAAAAGATCAGGAGGAGATGAAGTAGAAGGAGAGGAACCAAAAAGAATGAAGACTCGGGATCACCTTGAGGAAGATACCTCTACAAGGGAGCTTAAAACAAAAAGAAATTTAGACCACCAACCATAACAAAGGAAGAAGCTGTAGATCAACATCATAGATATGATGGATCATATCTGCCAACAAGAGGAACATGCAAGGCAAGGGTAGCAACAACAAGAGACTCCACAATAGGAAGAAACCAAAATACCAAGCCATGTGCCCACAAACTTTGTAATGGGAATGGCCTATGAACTTTGAGAGTAGCGGTATTAGGAAATTAGATGAAGCACTTTTGTGAGATTACTTTGTGAGCATAGCGGGTGAACTTAATTGATGGTAGCAACATAAACATGGTACTTAGTTAACTTGGCATGAACAATACTTTTGTAAGAGAGAGAGTTTAGAGAACATGACAACAGTTGAGGACCGGATTCACACGGAGAGCCGGTCCCCCCTCCAATAGGCATTTGTATTATAGTTTCTCCCATCAAGAGGGACTTGGTACATTACAATCTTTGTGTTCCTTGTGACTTAGGTGATGGAATGAAAATGGAAAGCTTCATGCATCACAAGCATAACATAAACTTTGTAGAGAGCATTAACTATCCCAAACCTCAGTCCCAAGGCCTCAAACACCTTCGAAGGTGGAGAGAGCTAGTGGGGAATGAGGATAGGGAAGAGGAGAAGAAACATTCCACATGAGAAAGAAATAGTTCCTCACTTATCATCACTCTTCTTGCTAGCATACATAATAGCATATTAATGAAGATGGAGAAGATGGCAAGCTTAAGCATTGAAGCATGGCTCTTGGTTGGATTTGCATTCCATATCCAAGAGTGTTGGTGTAGGCTCTCACTTGTCACAAGCTTGGAGAAGGAGGTGGAGTTCCTCAACTTTCACCAAGTGAGAATGAATCCACAAAATGAGTGTGTGTGGTTTATATCCCCCCAGCACCCCCCTTTCTTGCTTGTGGGGAGTTGTAGCTTTTACACATGTTTCAAGCTCATTGGACCCCTTCCCCCCCAGCCAATCACATGCAACATGCATTCAAGTACATGGGTAGTCTTTGGACAAGTGTCCTCCTTACCCCTTAGAGAGAGAGAGCTTGAAAATATATAGATATTTGTTGGATGGAACTAGAAGCTCATTGGACCCCTCTTTAGCCCAGCCAATAGCATTCAAGCACACCATGTGGTTAAGCATAGGGAGAGTTTGACATGTGTCACATGTGCCCTTTGGGTGAGTTGAAGGTTAAATTCAAAGATTCCTCTAAATTTGGGACTTTCATGCATAGGAAGCTTCTCAAGAACCTTTCTCATTAAGTTTGTAGGGTCTCTTTTTGACTCAAGCACCCTACCACCCCATGCATGGGAAGCTTCGCAAGCACCTTCCTCATTAAGTTTGTAGGGTCTCTTTTTGACTCAAGCACCTTACCCCCCATGCATGGGAAGCTTCTCAAGCACCTTCCTCATTAAGTATGACAAGCACCTCAAGCACCTTAGTCATCAAGCACGACAAGCACCTCAAGCATCTTAGTCATCCAGCACGCACCTTAGTCATCAAGCACGACAACCACCTCAAACTTAGGTCGGGTTCCCACCTCAATCTCTACCCTAGCTTGCCTAAGGTCAAAGGACTTTTAACACTAGCCATTGGAGGTCTTTAATGAAGCTAACCCTAAGGTCTTTTAAGCTCCATTAGTTAACTTGCTCTTTGACAGACCATCTCTCATTTGGACCCCTTTACCATTGGCCCCGTGTTGAGATAGATCCATAAGCACATGTCTATATTCTAACCCTTGTTCTCGTTTATTATCCCACATTAAATGATCAGTTTAACATGAGAAAATAATTTGGGCTGGTTAGATATTAGATTTAATGACATTACCTCTCTCTTGAAATCATAGACGTCCTCGACTATGAGGTAAAAGAGATAAAGCCATAGTCATTAGTCAATTTGTCTTAGCGGGTACAGGATCCCTTTTTACCCTACGACATCATTCCAAGATGGATAACTAATCCATTTGGTGCTTGGGAGACATAGCTCCTGCAAGCATGTCTGCTCTTTAGTCCATATAATCCTCCCAAGTAGAGTGACAAATTCTACATGGTGTGTGAGATACGTCGACATCCCAAACATGATTCTTAGTATCTATAATACTTAAATTTGTGAACAATAAAGAGAGAATTAGTCTTATAAGACAAAAAAATTGATCATTTAAAAGAAACATGTACATTTTCTTACTCTAATGTAGCATTGTAAGCATTGACAAGGTTCATACTATCCTTAAGCTGGATTCCTTGCATCCACCTAACATCTTCAAAAGGATAATTTTTGAACTTAATAAGATACCATCGGATAATCTTACCATGTCATAGTACCTTGTCTTCATGCCGAAGGATAGCTTCGGGTTGTAGCACCTCTTCTTGGTCTTCGATTTCGGGAGGGTCTTCAATGATTGGTTCATTTGGAGGCTCTCTTTTGTAGGGCTTAAGTAGGCTCACATGAAAATCATTGTGTATGAGCCAATGGTTGGGCAACTTGAGTTGATAAGCCATCTCATTGATTGGCTTCAAAAGTTGAAAAGGACCATAGTATCTTTTTGCTAGTTGAAAAGGACCATAGTATATTTTTCTCCATCAATGGATTCAATGTAGCTGGTGAATTAGTCAAGCCAAAAGGCATTACTAGATATTCATAAAGGCCAAACATTGTATGAAATGCGGTCTTTAGGATATCTTCATTCACTATCCTTATTTGATGGTAGCCACTTTTAAGGTTAATCCTACTAAAGTAGGTAGAGCCTTGTAGCTTATCAAACAGATCTTCTACCCGAGGTACAAAAAATTTGTTTTTGATAGTGATATGGTCTAGTGCACGATATTCCACACACATGCGGTATGTACCATCTTTCTTTTGCACTAAAAGGACTGGAGAACAAAAGGGAGAGGAGCTAGGCCTCACCATCCCTTTGTCTACCAATTCTTGTACTTGCCTCATGATCTGTTTTGTTGAGCTTGTGAAACTCAATAAAAGGAGGTTTGTTAGGCGGTGAGCTTCCTGATAGGAGCTCAATTTGATGGTCATCATCCCCTTGTTTTGGAGGTAAGTCTATAGGGATATCATCGATGAACACATCTTGGAATCAATGAACACATCTTGGAATCCTTTTAGAAAGTTAGACAAGTCTAACTCTTCTTGATTCCTACCATTCACCTTTGATGAAACATTAGCACCTTTTAGGGACTCTTTGACAAAAATCATGTACGCAAAAACTGAGCTCTTCATTGATTTATCAAGGGCAAGAGTATTTACAAGTGGTATAGTACGAACAGACTCATTAGCACCTTTATACATATTCTTTCCCCTGTAGGTGAAGTAGATTTTCCTTTCAGGGAACTTCATGTTGGTAGCCATACGGTTGAACCATGGTATCCCTAGGATAGCATCCTCATGTTGGAGAGGAAAGATAAAGAAGCCTTCTTTGTTGACATGGCTTTGGACATGAAGCCTCAACTTCCCAATCAAGGGAGAAACGGAGGCTTGTTGTCCCTTGAAAATTCATCAGCAGTTACAGCATCTCCCATCTCAAAGGCTTGAATGCCCAACTTGGTGGCCAACTACATTGATATGAAGTTGTGAGTAGAACCAGGGTCAAACAATATGAAGTCATCATGCTCCCTTACCTTTCCCCAAGCATAGGAGAGAGGTGATCCCTTGCAATGAGCATCCTCTTTTGGAGCTTCGATAGTGGAAGCTCTAGGAGTCTCATTACGAGCATTTCTTTTGGGGCAAGAACGATAACCATGTCCTTGCTCCCCACACTTTAAAAAATTTGATCCTCGCAAAAAGTTTCAAGCTCTTCAGGAGAGATTTTATTTTTACCTTTGTAAACTCCTTTCTCCTTGGACCGATTGTTGTTGTTGTTGTTGGAATGGCCTTGGGAAGAATTTTGGGCATTAATTTTTCCCTTTGCATCACTTTTGTCTTTATTTTCCATGGGCTTGACATTCCATCTAGCCCCTTGTTGGAAATTGATGCATGATGAAACCATGGTATGGTGGATTACTTCGCTAATAGAACAGGCCGTTGAGATTTGACATACTCGACCATATCTTCAAGTAATCCAGCACAAAATTGTTGCTTTTTCTCAGTAAAGTCTATCTTTTGAAAGTAGTAGCCTTGAGATATATATCCCAAAACTTGTCTAGATATTTGTGAATAGACTCATGAGTGAGAAGCCTTAAACTCCACTTCGGTGAGCACTTTGTCCTTTGCATTTCTTACAAGGAATTGCTTCATAATGGAAACTCGTAGAGTTTTCCATGTCTTTGGGGATTCGCCGTTGCCAGGAAGGCTAGCCCACCATTGACGAGCCGATTTTTGGAAGTGCATAGATACATGGCGTATCTTGGACGACTCCGTGAAGCCCTCCTCTCCAAAGGCCGCAAGAAATTGTTGGATGAAGGCCAATACTTTGTCGGTAGCACCAAAGGTGCCATCATAGGTGAAAAAAGAGATACTCTTTCCTCCCTCTTTGAACTTCTTTAGCTTTTGTGACCTTCACCATGCAGGGTAAGATTTGAAATGTCCTCCCCTCTTGTATTCTCTAGGAGAATAGCCATAGCTTTCATCGGTAGAGTAGTAAGGTGAAGAAGAAGGAGAAGAGGGTGACCTCTTCTTGCCCTTTTCTTCCTTGGTTTCCCCTCTTCCCTTTTGGAGTGACGAGGAGAAGGACTATGGGTTAACCGTTTCCCCTTCTTCGTGGAGCCACACCTTTGGAGGAATTTTAGGGATTCATTACTTTCTTGATCTTTGGATCCCTCCTATCGTATGGGAGAGAGTCTTCTTTGGGGGTCTCATCAAGAGGCCTCCTAAGGTCTCTCTCCTCTTGGAGAGGAAAGGAAATCCCATAAGCACGAAGTTGTTGAGTAACTTCGGCTTGCAAAGCAAGGTTGCCCGTAGCTTGTTGCAACCTAGTAACAAGATAATTAACAAACATGGGGGCATCATCATTAGCACCTTCATGTGAAAAATCAAAGTTATCAATGTGCATTCTACTCTCTTGGTTATTGTCAGACAGCCATGTTAATTAAACTTATGTGTTTACTTAGTGTATGCTTTGGCAATTCAAAACCTTAGTTGCTACTCCTCTTAGCCTTTGAAAATAGGCACTTAAGTATCTACACCCATGGCTCACATAAGTTAATTATAGAGAGTAGTGTAGTGAGTCTAACATAGCGAAGTTGCCGAGGGATAGCTCCTTTTGGACTTCTTATGGATCAATAATGGTAAAGCCATAGGCAAGTCTAAAAAGACTCCATTATTAAGACGAAAGCTCCCGAGGTGTGAACCATATCCCACATAGTGGGCTGAACAAGACCAATAATAGATCCCATTCCCACTTACCCTAATATAATTAACAAAATCAACCATCAATAGGTTACTTAAGGACCTCTCTTCTTAAGCAATAAAAGAGAAACCAAATTCTCTGATACCAATGTAATGGGAATGGCCTATGAACTTTGAGAGTAGCGGAATTAGGAAATTAGATGAAGCACTTTTGTGAGGTTACTTTGTGAGCATAGCGGGTGAACTTAATTGATGGTAGTAACATAAACATGGTACTTAGTTTAATTGGCATGAACAATACTTTTGCAAGAAAGAGAGTTTAGAGAACATGACAAAAGTTGCGGACCAGATTCATACAGAGCCGGTCCCCCCTCCAATAGGCATTTTTATTATAGTTTCTCCCATCAAGAGAGACTTGTAAAAAAAACAATCTTTGTGTTCCTTGTGACCTAGGTGATGCAATGAAGATGGAAAGTAAGATGCATCACAAGAATAACATAAACTTTGTAGAAAGAATTAACTATCCCAAGCCTCAGTCCCAAGGCCTCAAACACCTTCTAAGGTGGAGAGAGCTAGAGGGGAATGAGGATAGGGAAGAGGAGAAGAAACATTCCATAGGAGAAAGAAATAGTTCCTCACTTATCATCACTCTTCTTTGTAGCATACATAATAGCATAGTAATGAAGATGGAGAAGATGGCAAGCTTAAGCATTGAATCATGGCTTTTGGTTGGCTATGGATTTGCATTCCATAGCCAAGAGTATTGGTGTACGCTCTCACTTCTCATAAGCTTGGAGAAGGAGGTGGAGTTCCTCAACTTTCACCAAGTGAGAATGAATCCACAAAATGAGTGTGTGTGTGTGTGTGTGTGTGTGTGTGTGTGTGTGTGTGTGTGTGTGTGTGTGTGTGTGTGTGTGTGTGTGTGTGTGTGTGTGTGTGTGTGTATCCCCCCAGCACCCCCCTTGCTTTCTTGGGGTGAGTTGTAGCTTTTACACATGTTTCAAGCTCATTGGACCCCTCTCCCCCTAGCCAATCACATGCAGCATGCACTCAAGTACATGGGTAGTCTTTGGACAAGTGTCCTCCTTACCCCTTAGAGAGAGAGAGCTTGAAAATATCTAGATATTTGTTGCATGGAACTAGAGCTCATTGGACCCCTCTTTAGCCCAACCAATAGCATTCAAGCACACCATGTGGTTAAGCATAGGGAGAGTCTAACATGTGTCCCATGTGCCCTTTGGGTGAGTGGAAGGTTAAGTCAAAGATTCCCCTAACTTTGGGACTTTCATGCATAAGAAGCTAGGCTCAAGCACCTTCCTCATTAAGTTTGTAGGGTCTCTTTTTGACTCAAGCACCTTACCACCCCATGCATGGGAAGCTTCTCAAGCACCTTCCTCATTAAGTTTGTAGGGTCTCTTTTTGACTCAAGCACCTTACCCCCCATGCATGGGAAGTTTCTGAAGCACCTTCCTCATTAAGTATGACAAGCACCTCAAGTACCTTAATCATCAAGAATGACAAGCACCTCAAGCACCTTAGTCATCAAGCACGCACCTTAGTCATCAAGCATGACAAGCACCTCAAGCACCTTAGTCATCAAGCACGACAAGCACCTCAAGCTTAGGTCGGGTTCCCACCTCAAGCTCAGCCCTAGCTTGCCTAAGGTCAAAGGGCTTTTAACACTAACCATTGGAGGTCTTTAATGAAGCTAACCCTAAGGGATTTTAAGCTCCATTAGTTAACTTTCTCTTTGACAGACCATCTCTCATTTGGACCCCTTTACCATTGGCCCCGTGTTGAGATAGATCCATAAGCACATGTCTATATTCTAACCCTTGTTCTCGTTTATTATCCCACATTAAATGATCAGTTCAATATGAGAAAATCATTTAGGTTTGTTAGATATTAGATTTAATGACAAATTTAGTCTACATTGAATCTCCACCTACCAATGCAGGCTTCTAATCCAAACAAAAAAGCCAAGACCACCTAGAAAACATGAAGGAGGATATTCCATATGGGACACTCATCAAAGAAGAAAAGGCCAAAAGGACTATCCAAGGTCTGCTAGCAGCAGGCTACAGCCAAGAAGAGGCCCAGGTTGCAGTAGAATTTCCATACTCCTTTAAAAAACCTAGCACAGAGTCGAAGACACCAAGCGGACAGGACATGAAGATGATCAATCAGAGGGCTTGCAAAAAAACACAATAAAACCTCATGGGTAATGATTGGTCAAGAAGAAGACTTAAAAATTGAATAGTTACAAGATGGGGTGAATGAGCCTAAAGGCTTGCTAAAAATGCAAGAAAACCTCAAGATGGCTGGTTTACCAACTTTATCAGAAGCCCAACAACAAAAAATTAACCATGAAATCCGAAAGATACAGGAAATGTGGAGGAAACACCAAAGGGTGGGATTGAAGTCCTTGCCTAGACATTCTTTTAAAGATACTCCATGTGAATAAAGAACAGAGTGAAGAAAGAACAGAGCGAAGAAAGAGCTGAGCAAGGAATCGAGACTTCCGCTCCAGCAAAAATCAAGCTTATCAAGAAAAGTGAGAGCAAGGAGTCCATCCCTGAAACAACTACCAAGACGACACAAGTTATTGATGAAGGGCCAATCATCAAAAAATCAATGTCTAGTATGGCCAAAGCAACACTTATCTCCAAGCTAGTTTTAAACAAATATCATACAAATAACTCTCAAGTATGAAAGAGAAGAAGAAAACAACACGAATCTTAGCTTAGCGATGGTCATCATACAGAAGGAGACAGACAAGACAAGGATTGAGAACAAGGAGTTGGTAGCAACCAATGCTCTCCTAGTAGAAGATCTCCATTGAAGGGACTCTCAGAAGAGCATGTCAATGGGGAGTTGGAAAAATATAAAGGAATGTATGAAAAAGATAAGATGGATAGGCAGGTAGTAAAAGAGGGCATAGAGCAAAGTAGCAAGCTTGCCTTGGAGAAAAAGGAAAAGCAATACCAGCAGGCCCACAAAGTGGTAAGGAATCTGGAGCATTGGCTCAGAAGCAAAGGATCTCACTTGATGTATTGAATGGACAAATATATGATCCGAAATTGATAGCTAGAAGCATTCATAGAAGATCCATTGCTTATCCCAACAAGCAGTTCTAAGCATACTCATATCTATAAAAAGAAAATAACAAAATTAAAACAGGCCTTGGAAATTTCTTAGACAACAAGAATCACTCTAGAAGAAGCTCTACACACCAAGAGGAAGGCCATGGCAGAGGAAAGTAAAGCCAAGGATGAAAGAATCCAGATATTGATGAAGGAGGTGTAGGAGTTAAGGAAACAATTATCAACTATAAAAAATATTCAGAACCTCCCACCTAGAGAGAGAGAGAGAGAGAGAGAGAGAGGACCTTTGGAAATAGGGCCTAAGTTTGAGAAAATAGAAAAGAAAATAGAGCAAGAGGACAGGTAGTATGAAGGCCCGGTAGATGTGGGTACTTCAACTGAACCCCACAAATTGCATCAAGGGTACTCACATCAACGATAGTGACTAAGGAAGTTATGTTCAAGAACCTTTGCAATGAGAATCATATATAAAAATCACATTTATTTAAGTACATAACTCCAAAACAAGGGTTACTGGGCCAAAACTTTCTTATCCACTACTCAAATGGTTAACAATAGAAAAGAAGGAAGAATTGTTGCCGTCAATTCTGTCAGATACCAAAGGTAGCTACAAAGATGGATATCTTTCATAATGGACCACTGAGCATATTAAAGAAGCCATACCCAAATGGACGAAGAAGTTTATGAGGGAGAACAAACAAGAAATTACAACAAATTCATTTGCTCCCACCCACATTCATATTGACCTAACTTATTTCCCAATCATTCGAAGAACAAGGTGGGTTGATTTTGAGCAGTTTCTTGCATCGCACCCACATGGCTGAATTACACAGTGTTTTGAGAACCAAGAGAGGCACCTTAACTTGCCTACATGAGGAAGGCCATAAAGTAAATGATCAGCTTGGTTTGAGGGAAGCCAAACATCGCATGTAAAATGATGCTAAAAATATGGTATATGCTCTCAGCTTGCATCAATACATTCAGAAACACAGAGGCTACTAAAGTCAAATGGACTTCATTCTTGGAGGGCTACAAGGTTTTGATCTTCAATTTGAACGATACCCCCAAGGTGAACGTGATTTACGGACTATTCTCAAGGATTATGTTCATGCTCAGCCACTTTATGTAGACCTTCGAGGAGGTATTCTATACGGGCTACTTCGAGATGGACTCCAAAATGTTCATGCCCATCTACAAGGACCTCAAATCGCGGTTTGTGGCTCACACCCTACAAGAACGCAAAAACCCTTAACCAGAATCTACAAGCCACAAGAAGAAGACCAAGTGCAACAAATCATGTCGGCATTCCAGCACTATGTCAATGAGAAAAAGCAAAGAAAGCCCTTGCTTAAAAACTAAATTCTTGTGAGGGATGGCAAGAAGCCGAGAGGGGGGAGTGTTGAAGCAAAGGAGCCCAATCATGCCTATCCACATGGGCCAACAAAACCACTTTTTGCTCACTTATTTATTTTTTGTCTAAGCTGGTGTTGTAAATCTTGAACTCAAAGGATTTTAATTATTTTCGAACCATTTTTGCACTTAATGAAGAGGCTAGCTGCCAAAGACCACCACATTTTTGAAATATTTATTCCTTCTAGTCAAAAACCCAATTTTCACATCTTAGGTATATAATCCAAAGATTGTAATTATTTAAAAAATGTTGTTTTTACTTTGGAGCTGATGTAGTTAGTACGCATACGCTAGCGCACTCACTACTCTTTGTATGGGTAAGCATTGCTAATGAAACTTCATGTGTTGCTTCCTCATACTCTTGGTATCATGTACATGTTCAATGTGCTATGTTTGATTGTGTGTTTGTGTGTGGGTACAAGCATGAAAAGGTGGTCAGGTTTTGGGCCAGAATTGGTGGATCAATTTGGTACTTTCATATTGTGTGAGGGTCTAGTCTAAGTTGATTAGAAGGTACCAAGATTTGAAAACATCACTTCAAGATTTCATCTTTTTTTGAATGCAAGCATGCAGCAAAAGGTACTCTGCTCAATGCCAGCACACGCTCCTGCTTGCAAATCTTTCGGAGCTCACTTTCTGCTTGTTGTGCCACTAGTGCCACGAGACTGCTAACAACCATTTATTTCTCAAGGTAATGAGATCTCTCTCTCTCTCTCTCTCTCTCTCTCTCTCTCTCTCTCTCTCTCTCTCTCTCTCTCTCTCTCTCTCTCTCTCTCTCTCTCTCTCTCTCTCTCTCTCTCTCTCTCGATAATGCTTGCTCATCCCTATTGGGTCAGATTTTCTTGCAGTTCTGATGTTGAAATGCTGGATTTTCTTCTTCTTCTTCTTCTTCTTCTCTCTCTCTCTCTCTCTCTCTCTCTCTCTCTCTCTCTCTCTCTCTCTCTCTCTCTCTCTCTCTCTCTCTCTCTCTCTCTCTCGGTAATGCTTGCTCATCCCTGTTGGGTCAGATTTTCTTGCAGTTCTGATGTTGAAATGCTGGATTTTCTCTCTCTCTCTCTCTCTCTCTCTCTCTCTCTCTCTCTCTCTCTCTCTCTCTCTCTCTCTCTCTCTCTCTCTCTCTCTCTCTCTCTCTCTCTCTCTCTCTCTCTCTCTCTCTCTCTCTCTCTCTCTCTCTCTCCCCCCCCCCCCCCCAAGGGTGTTTCATTCATTGTTGGATGAGATTTGATAGTTTTTTTATTGGGACAGCAGAATGAAGACACCACCGCAAAAGTGCACCTTACCAAACAAATCACCGGTTGAGGTGTCATCCACCAGCTTGCATTCCAGCATTAGCAAACGGCCCAAGAGTGGCACAAGTTTGTCATCATCAAAGGACACCTTTCTTGCCTCTGATAAGAGCAATGGTAATCACCCATTTCCTTCTATGAATCTACTAAAATTAGTACTTTTTGGTTAAAATAATTAGATGTTAAAGGTTTGCCAATTTTTCCCATGTCCACATTTCATTAGTTTTATTACATTGAATGCATAGTTTTACATGGCAGTGGAAGTGTTTTGACTAATCCCCTTCCCTCTAAATTTGTGTGCTCAATAGTAGCATCTCGAAAGGCTCAATATCCCAAGCATACTAAATTCTGCTTTACCCGACATGACCTACACGAGGAGTATGGTCTAAGTTTGGAAGGTAAGCTGTACCAACATTTGTATGATGAGGATGTGACAGATGAGTATTGGCTGGCACTCTTCATAAAGAAAAGGGAGAAGGGTGCCATGATGTTCTTGCATATGGTGCGGCCTGAATATGTAGAAGAATGTAGGTTATTGTATCACAAATTATATCAAGCCATACCAACCAACAAAGAAACCACATACAAGTTTTCAACCTTGTTTGTAAATGAGAGATGCCGAGCTGCCATGCAAAGTCCAACGGGTCAGCGGAAGGTTGCATGGGCTATTTTTGGTGAGCAGGTCCTAGATCACCGCAAGAATCTCCAGGGCGAGATGGACAAAAAGCTCAAGAACTGGAGTGACTGCAATGAGAATGGTCAACATGGGACTCGTACCACACAATCCACTCCAAAGGCTCTCATTGACCATGGCGGGATAACTTCTATTTCCTGCAGTTTGGGCCCTCACTCATTTTTGAATTGCAGCTCTGTTAATCTCCAAATCGTAGCGAAAGTGGAGAAGATGTTGGATGCAAGAAAGAGTACATTGGAGAGTGTGAAAAGCACACTAAATGCAGCCCAAGTGCAACTACAAGAGAAAAGTCAGAGCATGTGGAAGATAGAGGGAACATCTTCAGCTGCAGCAGTGCTTTAAGGGCAATTAACTGAACTTCAAACACCGAAAGACAGCGTGGAGGGAGGAGCATGTGGTGCATTTTATTTTGAGCCGATGGTAATTGATGCAAAGACCATTGCTCTCTCAAGTGCATTGATAGCTCTAGGGGCTGATGCAACCAACTCAAAGATTAGAGACGACGTTGATCGTATAGAGGTATGCAATGTAAAACTAAATTTTGCATTTAGGTTTTTAAGTGCAATGTAAGTACCATGTGAACTTTCTAAGTGGTTCATAGAGTTTTGGGATATTACCTGACAAGCACAACTCTCAAGATACAACACCTGACTCTGATTATGTTTTGCATGGTACTTTCCACAAGGCCCAATGGAGTTTTTTTGGTACTTAACAAGGCACAAGTAGATATAACTAGACAAACTCCACCATTTAACAAGGATTAAATATGTCATGGTACTTTATATAAGTACCAATGAATCCGTATGGGTGCTTCACAAAGCCTAGGGATGGTAAAAACGAGGCAAAACTCTCAGATTCCGCCATGTGATTTTGATTATATACACCATGATACTTTTTGTAGTTACCAATGAGGCATTGTTGGTGCTTCATAGAGCTTATAAATGGTAGCAAACAGGTAGAACTCTCAAAATCCAACATTTTACTGTGATTGAGTAGATCATGGTACTTTTTTAAAGTACCAATGCAAGTCTATTGACCGGTGGTTCACAAATCTTAGTGATGGTGGTGGAAATCACAAAGTCCTCCAGTAGACTAGGATAAAAGGTACTTTGTGAGGCTAAGTAATATGGTAGCTTTTGATATGGTAGTTCAAATTCAAGGTACAACCAAGAGTACTCACATAGGCACTTTGTACATATTGTTGTATTACTTGGTAGAGTTATAGTACCTATCATAGGTACATTGACTAAACATATGCCTTTATCTTTCAAGGTACCTTTCATAGGTTGATACTTTGAAAGTACCTATGCCATGTTTACAAAGTACCATGCATGTGTTTGTACATTGTGAAAGTACATGTATTTTTTTCCCTAAATGCAAAGTGTCTTTCATATGTGCTTGGTAAGTTCTTATGATTGGTACTCTAAGATTGTCCTTGGTACTCTCATAGGTACTTAGAGTGTATCATTGGTACTTTTTTGACATGGACTAATGTTTACTTATCAAGTGTGGTGCAGAAAGAACTAATTGAGCTGGCAGCATCAAAAGCTACATGTGTTGCTCAAGTCACGTTTTGTGAGAGCTTGCTAGATGAAGTGAAGAGAGGTGACTCAATGTTGCTACGACCGACAGCCTGGCGAGCATGCAAGTCATTGACAAGCCAAAGTGATTGTTCCAGGAGCATGTGTTGCATGTGGTTTAGTTTTTTTGGCTTCCAAAGTAGTGTGTCTGTATACACTAGCATGTGGCAATGCATACCATACTTTGTGTTTTGTTGGATGGGTTGGGTCAGAGATGGGTTGGGTCAGAGAAAGATTGTGCCAACCCTTCTTGTAAGTAGAGTAATCCGGAATCGACAAAGTCAATGCGTGTGCATAATGGTTGGTTTTCTATTCTCCATGTCTATCAAGATTAATAGATTTTTTCAAGAATGTAGGAAACATTTTCTAATTACACAAGCTACAACTTATGTGGTGTAGTTGCAGGTTCTAGTCATATGCCATATGTGGAAACATTACGAGTTGAGGTGCCAAACCTAAATGTTGATCCAACTCTGGATGCCCACACCATAGACATAGACATGAAAATTGATGGATCAATCAACTCCAGGTGGCAGAGAAGTCCTATCCTTGGCAAGTGAGAAAACTCTGGCTTGCGAGTAAGGCTCGCATGTGGCAATTGACAAAACCCCAGCTGCTAAGGTGGAGCCCTCTCAACAGAAAAAAGGTGAACTAAAACCAAAGGAAACGAAACCAATGGAAGATGTTGATGTTAATATTACAAACTTTGTAGCGCAAGAGGGGGTGGAAGCGGTACAATGCATGGTTCATGGTGATGCAGATCCAGATTCCCCTATCTTCGTTAGTGATATGGTGAAGAAGTCAAGGAAGCAAAAGAAGCATGCTGATGGTAAGTTGTTTTGGCTATCTAGGACTTGGCTCCCTACAGGCATTGAATGATTTGTATTCATGTGTCTCTTTGTGATGTAGTTGGACAATCCAAAAATACACAAGCATCAGAGATGAAGCACTCAAAGTAGCAAAGTAACAAGGCTGAGGAAGAGAATGATGGTGAGACCTCTTTTACTCATGGCTTGTTCAGGAAAAGCATCTCAACACATAGAGGAACTTTGTAGGGTCAACCTCATTGATGGTTTTATCTCTATAGCTCATGTTCATGCTCATCAATGTGTAAGTTGCTTGGGTTTTGGTTTTAGGTGGAGATGGAAAATCGATGAGCGAGGAAGTTTTGAAGTCATCGCCTCTTGCGATGACTTCAAAACTTCTTCGCCTCTTACGAAGAAGTCCCCCAAAAAAAGTACTCCCCTTCAGCATCCTAGTATTATTTCCCACCCCCCAAAGCCTTGTGTTTGCAAAAAACTGTGACATTGAAGACACTTCGTGTCTGCACTCTCTTGTAATGACAGAATCTTTGATTTTTGCTTTTTTAATAGAAATGAGAAACTCCATTTCTCTATCTCTCAATTTATATCGTCACTCTTGTTTTGTTTAAAAAGTGCTAGTCTACTCCATGAAGTATGTAAAACCCATGTCTTTAATAGAGATACCAAAAGAAAAAGGGACTCTCAAATTTCCTGTCAAAGAGATAATAATTATCAAAGATCCACCCCCCTATATTCCAAAAATCATCACATCGTTGCCATTTGATATCCCCTCACGACCAGCATTAGTGTTTGATCTTAACGGTGTCTTCTGTACTTCATGGATTGAAGATCCTGATAACCTGGATGCTCAGCCACCTGATCTTGAAACGACTGGGTTTGACCTCATCAACAATGAAAAGGATGACAGGTTTCACTGAGGCTTTGAAGTATTTTTGTTGTATGTATGATTTGTGCATGTCCACAGAGCGGGAATTGTTGTTCTTCAGGTACCTCTTTGTTCCCAAGAATGCAAAGCAATTCTTAGCTTGGGTTGTGATTGGGCAAATATTTACATCTAGAGTTCAGCAATGCTGAACAGAGTGGACAGAATAATCAAGGTAGCTTTTGGGGGGCTTTGTGACTACTTTAGTGGATGGGTTGGACAACAGTTATGTGATGTAGCCACATTCAAAATGGTAGGCGGAAAACCAGCCTTTTTCAAGAATCTATGAAATTTTCTAAAGCTGGTTCCGTGATAAGGTACGAGGAATGTGCTATTTATTGACAACAGTCTTTATAAATGCCATTACAATTTTCTTGGTTGTTACATCATTGTACCTAGCCTAGAGGATCAGAGTATTGAATTTTTGTCCAAGGATTTGCAAAACCAAGTGGTGTGATGCTACGGATTGGTCAGTCGAAGCTTTCACCTTCAATGTGAAGCCTACATCAGAGGACAACTATGTTAAAGCTACACTCAAGTGAGGTGGAAAGCCGACCAGTTATGGAGAATACTTGATGGGGCCACATTCAATGCCAATGAACTTTTAGCCCTAGTATCTCATCCTTAAAAAGCTCATGTAATTTTAGGAAGCCAAGCTTTGTAGAAAACCCTTCTACTGCCATGTTTTGTCATTACATCTTAACGCTCTCTATTAACCCATGTATATGCCTACTTCCCATGAGGGATGGTTTTTTGGATAACATTTTGAATGTCTCTATACTGTGTGATTAACATGTAACTTATCGGCAACACAAAAGTTGAATTTATAGTTATTCCATTACGTCTGTTTAACATGCTTTGGACTCTAGTTTTTGTTCTTTGGACTCAATTTATGTTGTGGGTAGTGTGTGTGTTTGGTTGTGGCTGTGGATGGTGCCAGACACATAAGTTAAGTGTTTTTGAGGCCATGTTGTGTAGTCATTATAGGCCTCTTGTCATTACAATCATGTGTTTTAGCATTCTAGCACTAGAAAGTAACAATACAGGTACCAACCAGGGTACTTGGTGTACCTGATGTGCAGGTAGGTATTTTGAAAGAGAACTTTCAAAACACCCACAATGGTAGTTTAGGGTACCCTATCTGCAGAGAGATACATGTGAAGAATGTTGGGAGACTAACAACAATGGTACTTAAAGCAACTAATTTTCATATATGTTCCATGCATGCTACTTTAAGTACCTAATTTGCACACTTCTACATTGTAGAACATGCACTAAAAACCTCATTGGTACTTTGAGACTACCTGAATACCCCCTTGAAGTACCTGAACAAGCAGTCAGATGCTTGAAACCTGAACTGTAGTAAGTTTTAAGTTACTTTGAAGTACACATGTTGGTATAGTAAATGGGAGATAGACAGTTTGTTGTTAGCACTCTGATATCATGTGAGAAGTGATGGTGGGAGAGAGAAAGACACCATACATGGATTATAAAAAGAGGAAAGAGAACCAGGAGGCTACATTTGTGATTAGGTGTTTTGGGAGGACATAGGTACAACAAACAAAAATTGCAGCAAAACAATTGTTTATGAGGCTAAAAGATACAAAGACCTACAAAAACCATTGGCATGCTGTTGTACACATTTTTGTAAACCTTTGGAGATAATCTGAACTTATGTGGCTCTCCATGCAAGGGTTGCAAAGGTATCTTGATGGATCGAACCAAGTGTGATGCCAATAACACTTTTGGTTGGTCAGGAGGTATGTAATAAACATCCTTGGTACCATCAACTAGCTCATAGTAGTAGCCTAACCAAATAGGAATTCAAAAAAATGCAGTTGTCTAAAGAATCTCTTAGAGCTCGCGGTGTTTTGTATTTCTCCTTTGAGCATCTCAAGAGGTAGAAGTCTACTCCGTCTTTGCTCGTATTTGTGGCAAAGTTGTCACCTACATGCAAAGCATCACTAATGGCATCATGATGTCCACCATACATAGGCAAATCTCATCCTTCATCGTCACTTGACTGATCACTTTATTCGTCACTATTGTCCACGGGTTCGATGGTGATATACTGCCAGTTTTCAATATGTGTGTTGTTAAGGCATCGCCTCCAATGTTGTGACATATAAAATTGACAAAAACATGAGAGAGCTCTATAGCAAAGTGCACACTTGTCAGTCCTAGAGTGTCCATTCACACAATGCAAAGAGCGTGACCCTTCCACTCGCTTGCAATTCCATTTCCTCTCCCTCGTCACATCTGTCGCTTCGACGTCGCAAAAAAATTGAGTCACCTCTGACCGGGTGTTTTCATCACATGAAATTTATGTTTCAAAAAACTAACCACATCCTTGGCACACTTCATGTGCCATGCATCAGGTTTCAATTGCTCATGTATCAGAGCCTTTTTTACAATTGCACCAGCCCCATCATGCTCTCCTTTGCCATGGCTCGATGCAAAGAAACTCCATAGCAGTCAAAGAGTAGTACCTAGATCAATGACACGTCTCAAAGGCTAGGAGAAAACAAGAAACTAGATATCACGTTCAAGAGATTATAAAAGCTAGAATACCTTGACACGAAGAAAAAAGGCATGGATGCCTTGAATCAAGCAGCACACTCGTCTGATCAGACCCAGTTCCACTTCAAGGAGTTGAATCCTTGCTCTTGTAGCCACACACTATGCAACTGCATGCAATGCTGTGCAAACAATGTGTCATGCTCTTTGTCATCAGAGATGTAAAATTGTATATACTTCAACACCCTATCAGCCTCATCTCAAACATAGGTGATGTGCACCAAGATTGTGACTTGTGAAAAATACTAATGCATTGATTGGATTTCATTTTGATCCTTGAAAGAGTAATTCTCAGCAAAGTCTATAACAAAGACTACCATGTCTAGGAAACCTTTGAATGCAGTCTTTAAATCACTGATATTGCTACCTGGAAATAAAATTGTGTCTGATGTAGGTGGTTAGATTCTTTTTAAGGAAGGATGTAAAATCTGCACATCCCATTTCCTTGACCAGTAGATCTTTGCACTTCTTGCCTTCTTGATGGGCTAATGCAATGTCTTCAAACACCATTACTAAAATTTGGAATGAATTTTAAGATTCTTCTTTTGTACAGAGCACTAACTGATGTGATCCACATTGATTACATTCTCCCTTCAAGCAAGAGAGCTTATGAAACATAGACTCATCTGGCTTCAGACATAATACCATCTTAGCCAATTTGTTGATGCTATTGTGCATGTACACAATAGCTCCACACTTTCCTAGATCCTCTTCTATGAAGCATACTTGACACTTACTGCCACACCCTTCACTGTGTACTACTGTCTGGTTTTGTCTCATCTGGTTGAATGCATCCTTGGGTCCCTCAAAACATCTGAGAGAGATCTTGATGTGTGAATATTGCATTTGGAATCTCCTATAAAATTCCACTTGTCCAAATGAAAAGAAAATCTCATCAAAACTTTGAGGCTATGAAGAGAAGGTTGAAGTCATTGCAACTTGAACATGCTACCTAACATGGTACTTTTTAAACCTTTTTTTAGGTACTAAAGTACCTAAACCAATGTAAATGGTATTTTATGAAGTACTAGTTTTTGCAAAGTACCTAAGTCCTAGAAATTGATAATTTAATAAGTACCATAGAGAGTACATTTAAAGTACATATACCTAGATTTTGTATTCCAAAAGTACATGTTGGTGGTCGCATGCTAGCTTCTACCTAGGTGATTGTGCCTTGTATGTTGGAGAGTATAGACTTCTCTAATCCATTGTGTAGCCATTGAAAAGTTGGCTTCTCTAGAAGCAATCAAAAGGTGGCTTTCTTAGCTTCGCAAATCATGCCTTTTGTAGCTTCTTGCCAGCAAAGCACCATTGTTTTGAAAATTGTACTCATATCTTTAGGCATTGACAAGCATGATGCATCTCGTTCTCTTTTTCTTTGATGACTCTCTCGTTTCTTCATGGCTTAATATTGTCACATCCTATGTGTGGCTTCCTAGAGAATCGTGGTTGAGTAATCAGTGCGACCATGAGGGGCCATCCCATCATTTCTTGGATTGTCCTCAACATGATCCTGAGATGAGTGAGACCACCCCATTGGATTTGAAGCTTGCTGATGGTAACCAAAACCATTGTCTGCAATTATTGACTGCTCGATAATGTGGTGATCATTTGGAGGATGTTGTTGGTGTCCAATTACTGCTTCCACATACGTGGGCTGCAATCCAAGCTGAAGGATCTGCTAATGTTGCTGGTGGAGCACAACCCCCTCTTCCAAGGTGCTCTCACCCACACAAAAATGTTGCTGTTGAATTTCCTCTCCCAACCTGCTGAGGCTTCCATCCACGGGTAACCATCCACCTTGAGTGTAGTGAGAAGGTTGTTGTTGTTGAATGTCATGCTGCCACATCTAAGCCACACCAACGTGGGGTAGAGTAGACAAGAGTATTTCCCTTTTGAAGGTTGGAGCACATTGGTTGTAGTTTTTGAGTGCATTTGCATCAAGTGAGGACGTAGACGTCATTGAGGCAGATGGATGTGCATGCCATGCTTGCTTGTTTCAAGAGAGGGAGAGATGAGGGTAGATTTGTGAACAGCATGCAAGTAGAGAGAGAGAGAGAGAGAGAGAGAGAGAGAGAGAGAGAGAGAGAGAGAGACAAAGAGAGAGAGAGAGGGAGGCGCTCAGCTATAATAGCACGCATGAAAGGTAGACGGACATACATTTCAAGAAATCATTAAAGTGGTTGGAGCCAACGTTTCAAAAAAATAAACATAAAGCATAGTCTCACAAGAACATCATCAAAAGTGTGCTAAAGCACCATCCATAAATGCCTCACAAAGAAGGACACTACTTTTTGCACCACCTTTTCATGCTATCACTCATGTGTGTGTGTGTGTGTGTGTGTGTGTGTGTGTGTGTGTGTGTGTGTGTGTGTGTGTGTGTGTGTGTGTGTGTGTGTGTGTGTGTGTGTGTGTGTGTGTGTGCACGCGCGCGCCCAACGCAATGAGTGATTTTATCTCTAAGTCGTCTAGTATGTTTAAGTGATTTTTTGTGTTGCTAATGGTGTTTTAAGTGAAACTAAGCATGGATAGAGGTAAGTAGGCCTTAGGAGGAGCCAAACGACCACTCATTTGTCATTTTTTAGTGAAGTTGAGAGGTGGCACCAAATGCAGTTTCTCATCATCTACCCGACTATGACTTTTGCAGGTTTTGGTGTTGGGAATCTATTGCCTATAACCTAGAGACCCCCAAACTCAAGTTTTATGTCATTTGGAGTTTATTTGACCCCGATACGACCATTTGAGTGTTACTTAGACCGCACGGGAGACTTAGGTATTTCCCACTAAGTTGCTTCCTTGCTTGAGAGTGACACCTCTCTCCTCAATGTTTTGTCATTTGGGCATTTCGTTTGACGTTTCTGCACACAAGCCGGGACACCTATGTCCATGGATTGACATATTTATGTTGGTTTGAGCTAGGCTACATTCTCCGATCGCAGTGATTCGTCAACATATCAACTATCGGCCTAGGAGTTTACAAGATGCAATTTTGCTGACATTTTTGGATTTGATAAAAGCGGAAGACACGCTATCATCCAAATGAGAGAATCATATTGATCACCTTAACAAAGTCTTTAAGGAATGTTGCCTATATAGGGATTGTTTAATTCCCAAAAAGTTTATATTCCTGGTTAGGCACAGAAAAAGCCTTGGACATATAGCTTCTAAAAATAGGATTGCTATGGATAAGGAAAAAGTGGAGGTTTTCGCAAAAATGCCTAGACCTTCCAATTTCAAGGAAGTTCAAGTTTTCATGGGACATTGTGGATGCTATCAAAGATTCATTTATATGTACACTATAATGACCAAACCGATGTTGTGTACGTTTTGTTCACACAAATTTTTTAGACAAAAGAATGTAAGAAATCATTCCAAATCTCAAGCATGGTTCTATTTTCAAGCATTTAGGATATATTTGGTGGGTCTCTTCAAAAAAGATTCTGTTGTTGGTGCTTTAATGAGTCATCCATATATTGGTAAGTGTGTCTGAATAGTGAAAGCTTATTACTATTATCTCCCATAGTTTTGAGAAACCACTTGTACTTGAAGAAAGCGAGGAATATATTACACATAAGCGGGGAGCAGGAAAATCCCATGGGGATGCCAAGGTTTTAGTTAAAACAATGTCCTCTAGAGATAATGGTACAATTTTCAAGTAACCAAGATATATAGAAGCATAGCTTCTCTTCATTGAAGTGTAAGGGATGTGGAGTTCTTTTTTTTTAATCCATCTAGGTTTTTTTAATGGAGATATGTAGAAACAACCTCTTTTACTAGCATTAACAAAAGCTAGTTTGATAACCTATGATAGTACATCTTTAAGCCCAAGATCTCCTTCTAAAAAAATATTCTCATAACATTGAGTAATATCTGCCAAAAAAAGATGAAATATGTGTTTAGGGAGGTTAAGAGAGACCTCAATAGAGTTTTTTTTAATCCAAAAGAGGTTGTATTGTACTTGTAGAAAGTTATGGAATTTTTTTTGTTTAGATGCACAGATAAGTTCAAGCTCTGCTAATATAAGGTCAAGACAAAGACTGATATCTTTGGTGATATCCGTTGTTGGGCGCATTTCTGACACCCCTTTTTTTGTAAATTTGTACATACGAACATGAAGCTCGATGTCAAAAGTGTGTGTGGGATTTCTTTTTGTGGGTTTTTTAGGCAAGCACATGTACATGCACTGCAAGTCGCTACTCCAGTGACAGCTGTCGGGCTACTGTAAGTGCCCGTGAGTGAGTTTTTTGAAGTGAGCCTTGTATATAACTAAAACTCATGTACAAACTTAAAAAATTTCATCCAAACATCAAAAATTCGCAGGTTTTAGCTCGTTGTGTCTCCTTGGTGCTCTTGGATGCAATTTTTTGCCCCGACTAGCCTGCTCTACGTGTAGTCGAGTTGGGACAACTTCCTGTTCGCGCCAATTTTGAACATGGAGGCATATGGAATCAATTTTGGTCATCTTCAGATTTCTCGCGAGTCATTTTTCAATCTTTTCTTCAAGCTTTAAAGTGCCCCAATTGGAGTTGTGCTCTTCAGGTTACGACTAGTTCTCTGCAGGGTTATGGCTATGGCAGCCTAGTGGCAAATTGTGTGTAGACATATTCAGAGGGGATGTATCTATGAATTGTGAAATTGATGTGGAAGTTATGGGTTTGTGATGTTTGATTGTGAAAGGAGAGGCTCTTGTCTTCATCTGCATTGGTCGGCGTGTGCTGTAAATCCGTGCTTTGATAGGGTTTTGCTCCTATGTGACATAGTCTCTTGGGTGGGCGACGGCTAGTAAATTCCCAAGGGTCTACTCCTATTGGACTTGTGGTGTTTCAAAAGGATTTCTCAAAGCTTTTGGTGTCTTGTAGTTCTCTTTTAACACTCTTGGGTGACATCGCTACAGAGGTGTTCCAGTTTGCTTGTTTCCCAACAGTGTTTTGGTGCCCACCACCGAGGATCTTCTTCAAGTGACCTTCAATTGACAGCTTTGATGGCCGTGGTGACAGAGTTTCCAAGGTTCTATGGTCATGTAGGTGAGGATGCTGATGCATTCATTGAAAAGATGGAGTTTTCTTGTTTGTTGGCAAATAAGGAAGATCCAATGATTATGCTCAAGATTTTGTTATTTTGCTTGAAATAAGATGCAAGGATATGGTATGATGAGTATGAGTCTTGGTGGAAATCATCTCAACCTCCATTGGTGATGACTTATGATGCATTAAAGAAGGCTTTTCTTGAGAAGTTCAAGAAGGTAGAGGACCCAACGGATGTATGGCACTCCATTGAAGGACTTGTACAATGTGATGGTCAAAGTGTAGATGCCTTTGTCAAGGAGTTCAATGCTTTGTGGAGAAGATGGTGTGTTTCTTTGGGAAGTGATGCTCCTCCTCTTCTGCTTAAAAAGTGTATGTTTATGCAAAGTTTGAGAGCTGATTTGAAGTTAAAGGTTGAGATTAAAAGGCCACTTACATTTGATGATGCAGTAAAGGTTGCAAAGCATAAGGAATGGAAGCTAGAGAGAGTGAGGCAGCTTGGATTGCAAGAAGATGTGAAGCCAAATGTATCTTATGTTTTAGACATAAATATGGACAATGTATGCAATGAAGACTTCCATGTTTCTCATTCTCTTGAGAATGTGAAAGAAGAATTTCATATACATAATGAGATCAAGAAGAATGCTCAATGTATGCCATCTTTGTTGTTTAAGAGATTTGATGTCAACCTTCATGTCAAAGATGATGATTCTAGTGAGGTGGATGTAGACAAGAAGGCTACCATGGTCATGATAGAGTCTCAAATGTAAGGAGATGATCATTTTGAATGTCCAAGTAACATGGCTAATGCTTCTCATACAGGTTACAATGAGGATGAGTATGATTCTGGTATGAATGTTATTGCTGTGAGTTCTTCTCTTGTAGATGAGGTAGTCGAGGATCACAGGATGGAGGTCAAGGAATATAAAAATGACAAAGAGGGTGATTTGTATGA
The DNA here is from genome assembly GCF_014529385.1 of Adiantum capillus-veneris. NCBI lineage: Eukaryota > Viridiplantae > Streptophyta > Polypodiopsida > Polypodiales > Pteridaceae > Adiantum > Adiantum capillus-veneris. The sequence goes on from NC_140935.1 coordinate 166,248,806, forward strand.
TGAGGGATATCAAGTATCTGCTTTGGGTGATTGTATGCAAAAGGGTGATGTAGAAACTAAGTATACTACTTGTGTTGTTGATGAGGACCCTATCAATGAGAAGCTTCATGGCGTGCATGATGGTGTGGATGATCCTGCCTTAATTGATGAAGAGAATATTGAGGTTTTAGAAGATATGGAAAATGATGGAGGCTCTCTTGTTATGCCTCATGTGAATATGGTTGATGCTACCTTGTTTGATCAATCCTCTTGTTAAGGAGCCTAAGGCATATATGGAAGATGGCTTACCTATCAAGCATGATATAGTTGAATTGGATAGAGGCTTAATGAAGAGTGGGCAGAATGAAATGGATATGCATGAGGATATAAAAATGGTTGAGATAAAAGTTGAAGACTTTTTGGATGAGATGTTAAAGGCTTCCTTGCATGCTATAATGATGAAAGGGTGTTTCTATGTTGTATTTGTTGAGAGTACATTATGCCTAAACAGGATTTGGATTCTACATATGGTTTATGCTTTGATATTGGGAGTGACGCAATTGATATGGTTGGTGTTTCTTCATGCAATTTTTGCTTATGTTCTATGGCCCTTTGATCCGGGTGGACAATATGCTTATGCTACTGCTGAGAATGAATGCTCTAGCAGACTAGGGGGTTGGCAAACTATGTTGGGCGCATTTCTGACACCCCTTTTTTTGTAAATTTGTACATACGAACATGAAGCTCGATGTCAAAAGTGTGTGTGGGATTTCTTTTTGTGGGTTTTTTAGCTTGCTTTAGCAAGCACATGTACATGCACTGCAAGTCGCTACTCCAGTGACAGCTGTTGGGCTAATGTAAGTGCCCGTGAGTGAGTTTTTTGAAGTGAGCCTTGTATATAACTAAAACTCATGTACAAAATTAAAAAAGTTCAGCCAAACATCAAAAATTTGCAGCTTTTAGCTCGTTGTGTCTCCTTGGTGCTCTTGGATGCAATTTTTTGCCCCGACTAGCCTACTCTACGTGTAGTCGAGTTGGGACAGCTTTCTGTTCGCGTCAATTTTGAACATGGAGGCATATGGAATCAATTTTGGTCATCTTCAGCTTTCTCGCTATTCATTTTTTAATCTTTTCTTCAATCTTTAAAGTGCCCCAATTGGAGTTGTGCTCTTCAGGTTACGACTAGTTCTCTGTAGGGTTATGGCTATGGCAGCCTAGTGGCAAATTGTGTGTAGACATATTCGGAGGGCATGTATCTAGTAGACATATTCGAGGGGCATGTATCTATGAATTGAGGAATTGATTTGGAAGTTATGGGTTTGTGATGTTTGATTGTGAAAGGAGAGGCTCTTGTCTTCATCTGCATTGGTCGGTGTGTGCTATAAATCCATGCTTTGACAGGGTTTTGCTCCTATGTGACATAGTCTCTTGGGTGGGCGACGGCTAGTAAATTCCCAAGGGTTTACTCATATTGGACTTGTGGTGTTTCAAAAGGATTTTGCAAAGCTTTTGGTGTCTTGTAGTTCTCTTTCAACGCTCCTGGGTGACATCACTATAGAGGTGTTTCAGTTTGCTTGTTTCCCAACACCGTGAAGATGCCATTTGAAGCATCTAATATCCATTTAAATTTATGTTTATGAATCTTAGAGATAGGAAAAAGTACTGGCATTTTAGTATCCTGAAGAGAATATCCCAAATTTTCTAAGTGTTTTGAGATGTTATTGGTAACTGTTTGTAGAGAAGTATTGATTCTTGTGAACTCCTTACTAGATACTCAAGAATGAGCAGCATTCCAGGCTAAGTTTTTACAAATAAGAGTGGGACAATCAGAGCTTTTATCTAGACCAATAATGAACCATATCTTTGATATTTTTTGAAACTCATATGCGAGTTGTGGTGTTAGCCAAGAGTTATCTGTAGATAACCATTTCCTAAGTATTTGTGAGATTTTTTGAAAGAGGCATTCCTCCACTACTCTGGTTAAGTCCAGTAGGACTGTCTTCTCCAATCGGAGAGAATTGACAAGGTCAGTTAAGCAGTTAAGTAAAACTGATAGAGCAAGATAAGGGTTTTTTCAAAAGTTAGGTATGTGGTTAAGCCCTTTGGCCAAGACTTTTCGGACTTTGTTATTTCCAATGATGGTAAGATCACAAGTACAAGCATGCATACCATATGTATCAAAGTCTTTACAAAATGTGATAAACTGATTGCAGATGCATTCAGGGACTAAGTTATGTCGAAGAAAATCATTACTGTAGACCAAATTTTTAACTAGTTTTTGATATTTCCATCCGATATGTACATTGTCTAGTAGTTTGTGATTGCCAAAAACTAGGTCAAAGCACTCACAAAAAAGTGTTTTAGGATGTACTCAATCGAGAAGCTCATTCTGAAAGAGACAGTGTACATAAATAAAGCCCTGGCTTGGAACTTTTTTGTTGAGAAACTTCCTTCCACATGGGCTCACAGCAACCTGCACTTATATCAATAATTACATTTCAAGAAGGTTTCTGATTGGTGTATTCTTGCCTCTTCCTCTAGTATAGCTACGAGGTTTTCCTCGACTAGAAGACGAGCTAGGTGTCAAAAAAGAAGTAAAAGAGTTGGGGGTAGCGAGAGAATTGGGTCTTTTCAAAGAAGGGGAATCATCTTCATCAATACATGGTTTGAGTAAGCTATTGATAATCTTTACACCTTTGTAATTGGCATTAGTGGTCAACTAGATCCCGCGTTCATCAAATTTTAGTTCCTTTAGAATATCAATCATTAGTCCTCGAAAGATGTTGAAAGAAATCTCAGCAATTACTGTCTGTTTTGCTTGGACACCTAACCAAGAGCAAATAAGGGAGAGATGAAAGTCCACTGGTTTCTCCGAGAAGATTAGGTCTAGATGGTTGAGAATAAACCATATGGCATGATCAAACCACATGATGCTAGATTCGCATGAAGCTTTTGGGTCAAGAAACTTGCAGGCACATTTAACATAGGGCCAAAAAACATTCCAAATGGACTCTGTATAGAAGTCAGGGTTGCTTTTGGCAAACTCCATGCTTCGCTTTGTTCGGATGTATGTATTGGAAGGGCATTTGGAATGATCGATGAGGTTGAGGTTGAAGGGGGCTTTTATGAGGTCCCCTTTATTAAGGAAATATCCACCTTTCAAAATTTTGAATCTGTAGTCTTTAATGGTAGAGGCAGGGAGGTTAGCAAGGTAAACCCAGGTTTCACTTAGAATAGGTACTAAAAAAGCTTTGTTAGGTAGGACCCAGAGTTGATGGTCTACCCCAAAAGATTCAATTTCAATCTGCCTAATAGGTAGGAAAAGAAAGACTTTAGAGATTTTTGGTACCATTTCTAAGAGGTTAGAGCCATTGAGGGAGCAGAGATTGCTCTAAAATTCTTTAACGGCTTCCAAAGTAGCACTATCCCTACAAAAGATGCCACTTGTTTGAGGGATAGTCGGGGTAGCTGGGGTACTTATAAAGGTAGGATCGAGGCCGCATAGTTTCTTTCAAAAGTTGGACAGATCAGCCCCAGAGGATGAGAACGAGGCAAGCTCTTGTTGATATTGTAAAGAGAGTATAGGAAGCTATGCTGTGTCTTGGGAAATTAAATTAACACCTTCTTTTGAATCCTTATCCAAGGTATCCAAAATTTTGACGCAATCATTAAAGGATAACATGTGTAAGATAGACATCTTTTTGTCTGAGGTAAGAGCTAGTCATAAAGTAGTTGAGAAGCTCTAGACTGCTAATACATCTGAGAACAAGAGATGTGGCCACAGAGAGGGGTTCAAAGGATAATTCCAAACCTTGCAAGAGAGCAAGGGTCTACAATATACAAAAAAGTTAATGAGGATATGACTACTTAGTGTAGTAAGTAATACAACATTTGGCCTTTCTTGGTAAAAGAGGTTTGGTTCTAGCTGCTAAGGCTTTTTTAGGAGTATGGTCTTTTAGGTAAAACTTAATCTGCTCTAGAATCCTCGTATGATTCTCCGGGTTGTGTTTTACTTTCATGCGGGCTGTCAATCTAAAGTGTTTGTGATCCTGAAAGGAAATATATGAACATAGAATTAGCCATGTGGTTTGGGCTTGCAATCCTTAAACCGGCAAAGTCAGAGACTATGATAGCCATGAGCAAGAGACCAGAAACGCAGTCTATGAGGGGCCACCTAACACCATTCAACCGGTTAAGGGTTTATAGACTGTGGGTCCCACTTAGAACTATGCTTCAAAACTATTCTTTAAAGCCAGCGTCCCGGTCTTTCCATAGAATGGAAAAACCTTATGTTTAGGACGTGTGCGTAGCTGTTTTGCCATAAATAATAAGACAGAATTGAACTTTTTACATTCAAAAGGCAGCTGGCTTGAGAGAGAAGGAATGATAAGTACAAAAATAACTTAGTCTCAGAATCATCTTTGTACAATGTTTATATGAATGAAGTTTCATTCCAGTATACAGATACCAGAAGTTTTTCCCTTGTCAAAAGTGTCTCTGTAATCATGTAAGGACAATTGCTTAAAGCCAAAAAAAAAAGCTCCAAAGATAAGATAGAAACAAGAAAACAGATATGTTAGCCTTGAATGTGTTTGACAGGGATCAAGTGGACTATACCAGTTGTTATCCATGTCCATCTTTAACAAGTTTTTTTTAAAAAAAAACTTCAAGGCTTGGTCCAAAGTTTTTACTTTATCACCCAAAGTGTAATGTATTTTAGAAGGTCATACTACCTTTAGAACAAGCTCCATTGAAACTTCATATCACTTTGCAATAAAGCAAAAGCCATATAAATGATATTTCTTTTAAGAATAATCAACAAGTTTTTTAGTATTTACAGATAAAGTTTAACCCTAATTAGGTTTCTATGTCCTCCTCCTTCCTCAAGTGTTACTTACCTTCATTCTCCAATGAATAAGCCTATTAGCACAGATCTTTAGATATAAGCCCGATGTCAAGCTAGACCAAGTGTGAAAGATTGAGTGTGTGTTCTCAAAAAGGTATAGTTAGTATGCCACAAGCCAATTGGCTAACCCCCAATCCATGTATAATATTGCACCACAATAAGCAGTAGCGGCCTTTATATATAGACTTAGCCAACCCATATAATGTATTATACCTGTTTTAAACAGTAAGGAACGTTATACCTCAGAAGTGCCATATTTTGCCACGGTCCACCACACGGTTGTTTTAATTTCATCAGATTGTACGGCTGATTATGCTTCACCAAAAAAAATCAGATTTTTGCTTAAGTGCCATTATAAAAAAAACAATGAATATCGGGTATGAAAAATCCCTTTTTTAACATTTTTGGTGTACCTGCAGTTAAGTAATGAGCAATTTCAGAAAAAACCAATAACTGTACCATAGTAACGTTCCCAACAGAAACCACCTTTACCATGTAATGTCAGTCACAACCGACCACCGTAGTGGTCCTTACCAGGCTGTAGCATGAGGAACAAAGCCCACCAAATAGAGGTTCTCTTATATCATTCCCTGCTAAGTATATCCCGACTATTTATTGAATATTGGGTATGAAAAAATCGTGAATAACGGGTATGAAAATCCCTTTTTTTCAAAAAATCTACCTCCAGTTAAATAATGACCAGCTTTGAAAGAAACACGTAATAGTACCATAGTAATGCTCCCAAAAGAAACCATCTTTATCATGTAATGCCAGTCAAAATCCGACCATTGTAGTGGTTCTTACCATGTTGTAGAACGAGGAATAGAGCCCACCAAATAGAGGTCCAATCACTTATATCATGCCATGCTAAGTATAGTCATCCCGACTATTTAAGTACATTTGAATATTGAGAAAAAATCGTGAATAGCGGGTATGAAAAACCCCTTTTTTTCAAAAAAAATTGTACCTCCAGTTAAATAATGACCAGTTTTGAAAAAAACCCGTTATAGTACCATAGTAATGCTCCAAAAGAAACCATTTTTATCAAGTAATGCCATTTAAAATCCGACCACTGTAGTGGTTCTTACCATGCTGTAGAATGAGGAACAGAGCCCTCCAAGCAGAGATCCAATCACTTATATCATGCCATGCTAAGTTAGTCATCCCGATATTTAAGTACACCATTTGCTATTTACAGGCATTTTTATGAAACAACGCTTTACCATTTAATCAAAAAATGATAGTAACAAGATTGCTGATATTTAAGCTTAGTGACCAACCTGCATTGGCTGAGTTGTAAGCTCCATGCTTGGTGCAACAAAGATGAAAAAAACACACAATCCTTACCCTTGATGCAACTAAAACACACGCAAAGCTAAGTGAGGGGCAGAATGTGCCCTCACCTCTTTAAATGGAAGACGGACAGCCGCCCTCACTCATGGCTAATCATCTGCAACGTATTCTGAGTAGATCGAGCTCCCCCTGGGGAAATGTGGAAGAATAGCCGCCCGCAATGCATAGTAGGTTAAAACCCAAGCGCCTCATGGTAGTAAAATATTGTAATAAGTAATTTGATCACGCTAAGTAACCATCACATCCTTCTAAGGGTCCTATCCCATGTTTCAAGAGTAATAGGTCCCCTTAAATAGAACCTGGAGTATCGACAAGCAAAATATTCCATACTCTAATGCTTAAAAAAGGCTACTAGCAAGTGGTTAAATGTGTGTGTGTGTGTGTGTGTGTGTGTGTGTGTGTGTGTGTGTGTGTGTGTGTGTGTGTGTGTGTGTGTGTGTGTGTGTGTGTGTGTACGAGCAAGCGTGAACTACAAAATTATTACCAGCAGGTGGTGAAATGTGTGTGTGTGTGTGTGTGGAAAACGATATAGTTACTTATAGTTAATAGTAGTACAATTGTGCGTGTGTATGTCAACTGACCAGTTATGGTCCAAGCTTGTGCACAAATTACTTGAGAGATCTTTTCTAGTGCGGTTGCTTAAAGAAGGTCTATAAGTTGTTAATTGTTTCTCTAAGTTTGGCTATCTCCTGTATGCATGAAATGTGAGATGCATATTATTTCCCAATAAATGTAAAATTTTCTCTTTGCCATGGATAGCCTTGCAGCATAATATCTTGTGACATTGGGGGTGTGCAGGGCCGATGGAAAACTCCCAAGCACATATTGTAGAAGATTGTAAGGCACCTGTTATGCAGAAAACGGCATTGACAAAAATTATGCACAAAATGACGAATAGACTGTGCAGTACTGCCTGTAGTGGAAATGGAAGCCAAAATGAGCCCGAATCAAAAATCTGAGGCGAATGCTTGCCAAAGCTCACTATAATCGGAGAAAGTGATCAGGCATGTGCTGGAGTAGCTGGCGACTAAGCCCGGGAGGACGCAACCTGCTCTAATACCAATTGTTGGAATTAGGGTTGCAGAGAAACACACACAGCTTGGAGAAGATGAAGGAAGCTCAAGGCACACAATAGAGAGTGTGTTACTTGGTGTGCAAATTGAAAGATAGATAGCCCTAGAGTGATGGGCATATATACAATGCATGGGGGAAAAAACCTCCTAAAGAGGGAAAAAATGCCCCGGTGGTCCTAGTGTGTCCACACACATCACTACCACATGTATATAGTAACAATTGCACTGTGCATGCACGCATCCCTTCCCTCTCACTCTTCACTATGCTAGTAAGCATTCATGGTACTGTGTATGCTAGTTAGCGTACTCAATTTTAATAGTAAGCATACATGGTATTGTGTATGCTAGTTAACATACCCAATTATGCTAATTAACATACCCAGTTATGCTTGTTAGCATATATGGTATTGTGTATGCTAGTTAACGAAACCAATTATGCTAGTTAGCATACATGGTACTTTGTATGCTAGTTAGTATACCCGATTATGCTAGTGAACTGACATGATTCTATGTTTGCTAGTCAGCATACATCATAATTATGCTATGTATGCTAGTTAACGGAGTTTGTATGCTAGTTATTAGAGTCTGTATGCTAGTTAGCATAGGGGTATGGTGGCTAGCATGTTGTGTTTAGTTAGCATACCCACTTATGTTATTTAGCTTACCTACTTATGTTGGTTAGCATAAATACTATTGTGTATTCTATTTAGCATACATGCTAGTTATGATATGTATGCTACTTAGCATATTGGCTATGGTGGCCAGCATACCCAGTTATACTATTTAGTATACAAGGTACTCCGTATGCTAGCTAGCACACCTAGTTATGCTAGTTAGATGCTATTGTGTATGCTAGTCAGCATAGTCTGTGTGCTAGTCAGCATACACAATTATGCTTGTTAGCATCTGTTCTACTGTGTATGCAAGTCAGCATACATGCTTATTATGTTATGTATGCTAGTCAGCATAGTCTTTATGCTAGCTATCATACTGGATATGTTGGCTAGCATACCCAGTTATGCTAGTTAGCATACATGCTAGTTATTCTCTATATGCTTGTCAGAATAGTTAGTTTTAGCATAACTGGGTATGCTAGTTAGCATGCCCAATTATGTTAGTCATGACATTGTATGCTTGTTGGCATATTGTGAGAGACCAAAAGCATGCTTGTTTTGCTAGTTAGCTTAGTATATATGTTAGTTAGCATAGTGGGTATGGTGGCTAGCATACCCAGTTATGCTAATGAGCATTCCAAGTACATGGAATGCAAAACAATGAACACTAATTGGCATACCAAGTATACATGCAATCATAATGATATGCTACTCAGCATAATGTATATATGTACATAGTAATTATGTTAACTTTGACACATCTCATTCTTAACAACATTTTCAATATGCTAATTGTTGTGTTAACAATCCAACTTTGCATTTTTTACCAGCAATTTGGATATGATAATTAATGTCTGAAAGGAATACACAAGAATCAATGATGTGGGAAGCGTGCATGACAATAAGCATGTCAAGCAAAGGATTGAAGAAGAGAATCCCTGCAATAATGACTTGGATGAGCGGGATAGAATGCATGAAGGGATAAATGTGACACCACAGTAAGCCAAATCGCCAGGGGGTGTTGTAGAAAGTAAAGAAACAGATGATGACGATGGCTTCATCATGATTACTCATGCCAAACCCAAGCCCGCTGCTGCAGATCTGATGAAACAAGTACTTCAGAGAAAACAGTCAGGAGTGTGCAAGAGGAAGTTATGTGAGGACTGACAGCAGGTAGAATGTGCAGACGTCGATGATGACAACCCTCTCTTGGGTTTTGTAAACAAAGTGAAGCTGAAGAGAAAAGGTGGCATGAAACAAAATCCAAAAGAGCCTAGAGAGGATGCTTGTGTTGCCCCAAAAAGCACCCAAGATGACATAACCGACCTTACCAAAAGTGAAAAGAAAGCCACTCGCTTTCATGCTTGCAAGAGACTATGTTCTTTGTTGTGCCCAAATTTTGTAGTCCTAGCAAGATGCACATCTTATGGCATGTGTCTCTCTGAATATTCATAATGGATAAAATCTTGCTAGCATAGTTATGTCTCTATGCAACGGTTCATTAGTTTTTTCTTGCTCTTTATGATGTCTTCATTCGATACCTTTATTGTGTTGCAGGGAAAGACAAACTAGCATGATATGAATGTTGCCATTGCATTGAAAAAAATACAACAAAGACGTATCGCCAAGGCCAGAGAGCTGAGAAAAAAAAACATGAGATTGAGAAGGGCCTAGACCGCTACCTTAAACACAGTAGGAAATTTGATGAGTACTTGAACATTGTTCATCCCTCGGGGGAAGTTATTTTTGCCAAGTAGTATTCGTCGAAGGACCCAATATGGGTGCCCAAGCTGTTGGCTGATGAGAAGCACACTCTAGTTCTTTATTTGAATGGCCTAATCATTAAAGTTGTAGAGTCAAAGCATGGTGAAGTTCCCCCTAAATATGCAAGGGAAATGATAAAGTATTGTATGAAAGATATGCGGTATGTATTTTGTCGCAAAGACAGTCTCACCAATTTTTGGATTGGTGCCTCTAGTTTTTCCATGTGTACATATGGAGCACCAGCATGCAGTTTAAAGTAAATGCAATATTAGATACAGTATTCAAACCACACTGGGCAAGAATCGGAGATGTTTTTGCAAAGGCGCATTGTGGTAAGGTGCCTTGGTTGATACGTAATAAGCTTGTTATCTTCAAGGACTTGAGTATGTTTTGGAGGGGCTCGATGTAGTTTGGGCCCACAAACACTCTAATCATTGATGACAATAAGTACAAAGTGTGTCAAAACCCTGAAGAAAGTTGGCTTATACTCCCAAGTTAGAGGACCAAATTGTTGAACAGAAGCAACGGTTTCTGGTAGACACTTTGGCTCCTTGGCTATTTTTGTGGCTATAATTAGAGGACCATGCAGCATATACATCCGACAATGGGTTTGATACTAGCTCAGATGTGTTTCCCGATGAAGTCCTCAACAAGCTTGAAGCAGATTTGTGAGAAAGCGATGAGGCCGAAAGGAGGGTAGAGATCCGTCGGAGACAAAAGAGGCTGACAAAGAAGCTGAAAGGCATGAGAGGGAAAGGCTTGAGAGGGAACGATTAGAGAAGCAGCAACAATTTGAAGTAGAAAGGCCAATGCAAGGACTAGAGGCTCAACAAAGCCAGGAGCACAAACACACTAGGTACTACAAGTACAAGCACTCTAGGCAGCACAAGCGTTTCGAAGAGTAGGAGACTCTTTGCATACTTGTAAAATTATGTACGATGATGGAAAGTTATAATATTGTGATGAGATTGCCTTTCAATGTTCATACATATTTTGACTTTCATTCTAGATAATAATGTTTGCAAATTTTGTGCTATTGTATTTTTTGGGGCCATACCTTGTGCTACATTGGCATACTTTTTGGTCTTGTTAACATTATATGAATGCAATGGTAGCATATTGAGCTCTGTTTTTCACACTGAGTAAGCTAGTAACCCTAAGCAATAAGCTAGTTGATTTACCCAGTTTTCTGATAGTATAGATAGTTGTAACCACCATGAATGGTACTTTGTATGCTAGTTAGCATACACAATTATGCTAGTCAGCAAACATGCTTCTGTCTATGGTAGTTAGCATCCATGCTAATTATGCTATGTATGTTAGCTAGGAGAGTCTATATGCTAGTTAGCATAGGGGTTATGGTGGCTAGCATAATGTATTTAGTTAGCACACCCACTTATGCTATTTAGCATACCTACTTATGATGGTTATCATAAATGCTATTGTGTATGCTAGTTATCATACATGCTATTTATGGTATGTATGCTAGTTAGCATAGTGGTTATGGTGGCCAGCATACCTAGTTAACCTAGTTATGCTAGTTAGCATACATGCTAGTTATTCTATGTATGCTTGTCAGCATAGTCTGTATGCTAGTTAGCATACCCAGTTTTACTGGTTGTTATAAACACCAAAGCCATGTATACACAGTGCGCACAAGAGACATAAAACCAACTTTACAATAAAATTGCATTATTTGTAGCAAGAAGTATTGAAAATCCAATGGTTACAACTCAAAAGTTGAAGGGCATGCTATTATAGATTGCTTCATAGATTTTTGGGGTGATTGTGTATACTTGCCTTCTCCTAGGATGTGCTCCATAGGTATTTTGAAACATCGCACTAGATGTGAAAGTAGGTGGATGATGGGTTGCTTGTGGTCTAGCTTGAAGGTGTATGCATCCAATTGCTTGTGGTCTAGCTTGAAGGTGTATGCATCCAATTGCTTGTAATATAGTCCTTGCACAACATATGACCCTCTCTCAATTACATTGCTCCATTTCATTGATGTAACCCTTCTCCACCTTCTCCTTTGCTACAACATACTTGATGGGCTAGATGTTAGCGGATTGACCAAATGGGCGTCCATCTAGCCGGACACCACATTTGTACTCTATTATTTTTCCGATCTAGTGTAGTGATACTCTATCTAAATCTTAATTCCATAGTAGCACATTGATTCCCTAAGTTGTGATTCTATCATGATATTTGTAAAGGTCCATGTGAGCCAGCCACCACTGGCCATTTAGAAAGCCCTAGCTAGGTATAAAGGTCAATAGTTTTAATGTGAAAAGGAGGCTTATCTTTGGTGGAGAGAGCTTTGATGTATGTACGCTCAAGCAACTACAAAGCTCCAAATTGTAATCAACTTTTCTAATGATTGGGTAATCCATTTTCAATTTTGGAACTTGCATTGTGTTCCTCTCTCTTTGCTCCTTCATTCAAGTATAAGCATTGTCACTTTTGTTGAGGTTCACGACTATGGGTTAGTAAGCCTAATCTTTCTATTTCAGTGTGATTAAATTACTGTTTTTGATGTTTTGACCATAGGAGAGTGTTCTTAGACCATAGGGAGACCTTTCTGGTATGTTTTGTTGAAGTTTTCAGGACCTTTTTCATGATGAATTCTGATTTTGGTACCTTGTCCAATTGCGACCAGACTTGGTAGGATAGTGCCCCTAGGTGTCTTAGACCTCCTCCTAAAGTTTTGTTGCATTTTGAGTCTGTTTGAGTGTCAAAATGGGGTGACAACCTAGAGCGGTGAGGGAAGCACATAGGCAAATTTCTTGATCTTTGAGTAGTGGTTTGCTTGTTGAGTTGGTGTGTTTGCTTGTTAAGGTTCACTTCTTGATATTGACAACCTCAAAGAGTCTCCATGCCCCATCCAAGACACTTCCTTCAATATTGATATTATGCTAGTGCGAGATAGCTATGCTACAAACGTCCCTTGTGGCACCCCGCTAACATTGGCACCATTGTTGAGGAGGAATGATCCTTAGATGGTGAGTGACCTACTGCATATTTAGAGTGTTCTTTTCCAAAGATATGTCTCTCCATTCCATTTACACCTTATTAATGAAGTAGCTAGACACGGGGTTTAGTGCTTTGGTAGAGTCTAGAAGTCAAGGACTTGGTAGATCTATTCTCAAGAGGTAAAGAGGGTTGTGAATGAGATAGCCAAAAGCATTTCATTCACTGATTTTTTTGTTACCTTCAGAGTGTTGTATTGTTTTCCTTTTTTACTTTATTTTTTATCGTTTTGTTTGTTTTTCTTTCATGTTTCATTTCAGTTTTTAGGAGTAGGGTAAGTAGAAACAACAATCATCAAGTTGGGCTACAAAGATCAAGGCAAAAAGGGTTAAAAACCATATTTTGGCCGAAATGACCATAACTCTCAAATTCTAAAAATTTGCTGGTAGAGACCTTAAAAGTGATCCAAATTCAAAAAATTGTGGATCAAGGGCATCAACATAGTCTCTAGAAGCAAACTAGAAAGTTTGGGTAGATTTTTTGGGGGACATGGATCGCGATCCATGTCCCCCAGAGACCATTTTTGTAGAAAAGTGATCAGTGACACTATGCTCATTGGAATATTGCTTTGATCAAGTTTTCTTGAAAGAAAAACTCAAAAATCACATCAAAATTGGATGATAGGGCAAAAACAGCAAAACATGCATTTCAAACACAAAATTTGGGGTTTTTCAACTTTTTGAAATCCAAATAAAAAAGGAAGTGAAAATGTCATATCCGCAGAGTGCATGCATACTGCTAACAAAATTTCATGTTCAGATGTGGTGGAACATGGATCGTGATCTATGTCCCCCTTGACCATCTGAAGTTGAGATTTAACCAGAAGGTAGCTAATATCATTTGAAACAACTTTCCCAAGAGGCACAATGTCAAAGGATAAAAAAAGTTGATTAAAATAGCCAAAAATAAATATTAGTCAAAAAACACAGGGCAGACAGAAAAACTTGCTTTTGATTGAGAAAAAGTTGTCCAAATCCAAAAATAAGTGGTGGAGTACACTACAGGTAATCATCAGGCCAAATTTGGTGATCATATTTGATGGAACATGGATCGCCATCAAGAATATTTGATGGATGCATGTCCACCATCAAGATTTTTGGCTGAGATTAGAGCAGTAGGTAGTTGAGACATAGATAAACACTTTTCCCAAAAGAACAATTTGCAAAAAAATTACAAAAAGTGGTCAAAATAGCCAAAACAGAACATTCTCAAAACCACCACAACAGACTATAGAATTAACTTTTGGTTGTGGAAAACTGATCCAAATTCAAAAAAAAATTGTGGAACAAGCTACAAACATCATAAGATATCAGCACACCAAATTTCAGATCGAGATGTGGTGGAACATGGATCGCGATCCATGACCCCCATGTGAATTTTGGACGGATACTATACCAACCTGTAGCAAAGACCATTGTGAGCAAAAGTTCCCAAAGGAGGTTTGTTAAAAAAAAGTCCAAAAAACTCCTCAAAAGTGCAAAAAACAGTTCAAGGTAAAAACCCTAAAACGGATGTGTGGATTGACTTTTGCTTGACCTAATCAAGTCCAAATCACAAAAAAACCATACAGCTAGCATCAAGAGACCAAGAGCAATCTGTATGTCAAGTTTCATCACCTTCTGACACAAAGGGTACATGCATCATGATCAATGTCCCCCTATCCACAGACTGAGACCAAACTTGTACCCAAGCTAGAGCACATCACAAGGAGTCTAGTGGTCTTTTCAAAACTAAATTTGGATATCAAAAACCAAGTCAAAAGCCTAAAACTACCAAGTACTCTGACAAAGTACAAGAATTGCCCTAATTTTCAATCCCGAGGTCCGTTTTCATAAAGTATTTGATGCCATAGGACCTACTAGTCATGTTGATTTCAATGGTACCAAGAAAAGTCAATGTGGACTCCAAATATGGATCACGATCCATGACCCCATAGTGACAGCTTGACCCATATCATTAGTGCATACACAAGGAAACATATCACAAATTCCAATTTTGGAAAAAAATCAACAAATTTTGGTCAAAAGGGAGCAAAACACGTGATAGACAGAAAACCGCAGTGCAGACCTAGTGTTGGCCATTTGACCTATCAAACCAAGTATAAATTCAAAAAGATTTGAGATTTATCTTGTGGACATAGTGAGTAATAAGTTTCCAAGAGATCAAGTCCAAATGTGGTGGAACATGGATCGCGATTCATGTACCCCAACCTGAAAATTGGTACAGAGCTTGTATATGACTTGGTCTACATATTGTCAAAATTTCAAGTTAAAATTTGACAGGGGGTCATGGATTGCGATCCATATATCTCTTCATAGTCGGGTTATCTGACTTGATGAGCTTGTAGACATACTTGATTACATCCCAAATCTCAAGTTTGAGCTAAAATTACATTCTGGAGAACAAGATACAAGCCAAAGTTCTTATGTGCTGGTCTTGAAACTGTTTTGAGTGTTGTTTCAAGTGTCGTTCACCAAAATTGCACAACTCCAAATTGAGTCAGGTATAGCCAGGAAGAAAGCTTGCAGGCAATAGGACACACCTTTTAGGTTTCCAAATTCCACACCTTTTAGGTTTTCCAAAATTTTTAAGGTTTCCAAATTCCAAACTTTTAGGGTACCCATAACTAGTTTCCAGATACCAAAGGGTGACAAAGACCCGACTTTTGAGAGACCTCACCAGGGGAAAAAAGGGATAGGTGCACTAAGCCAAGGTGGGGTTGTCATGGAATATCTTGAAAGTTTTGAGTGAGCCTTAACCATGACAAATCATCCACCACCGGGGTTTTCTACTCCACTCAAAGACATGAAAAATGCAAGAAACAACGTAATGCCAACAACAGTGGAATTGGGAGAATACCTAGAGGAGAGGCATCCTCTGATCAACAAACCGAATGTGAGATTCATCAAAACAAACAAAGCCATGAGAGTTTCACAAAATTATGCTCATGAGGGATTATATGTTCACAAATGGAGAGCCATATACCTTCTACAAGTGTGTATTGCCCAATGCGAGAGAGTTGACCGACCATAAGAATCTATATGCATTCACATATACAGATGTCCCAACGAGGTGCAAGTTTTGATGGTGGACAAGTATGGATGAGAGTACAAACTTTTTCATCCAATTGATCTAGAACAATACACATATAAGGGTACTCCAATCTCTACTTACTTTCAGTCAAAAACAATGCCATCTGGATTTTCTCCAAGAAAAGAGGAGAGAGCAAGAGACGTCTTTCTAAGAGACCACGAACTAGTTAGATTGGTGATTGGACCACAATGAATAAGACCATATCAAGTGGCCCAATGTGTCAAGATAAATTACAATGGGTAAGGAGATCCATATGCTCATGTCTCACTCTTCAAACAGGTTTTGAGAGCTAAACAGATTGTGGATTTTCATACTCAGTATACGAGGGATTTGGGTTGACATTGAAAGGAACAACCTTGACTTGGTTCCAACCACTAACCAAAGATGATTTTCCCAACATAGCACAACTCTTACACAAATTTGTAGAGCATTTCTCAAAAAGGGGAATCAAGCACAACACGGTATCACAGATCTACTCTTTTAGATAGAAAAAGAACGAGAGAGTGAAGGAAGCTTTGCTTCGCTTCCAACAGTACATAGAGAGATGTCCACCACAAGAGTTACAACGAGAAGAGAGACTATCAGCTCTCTTCATAGAGGGCTTGAGTAACAAAACTCTCAAAAAGGACCTACATTTGAAAGGATGCACAACATTTGAGCAAGTCACTAGAGAAGTTCTATATCTAGTTGACAATTGTAAGACCTATGGAGAGGTGATTGAAGATGGTGGGACTGCAACTAGCAGTGCCTCATCTCCAAAGAGAGAATCTGCAATAAAGTGAGATTTTCAAACTCCTACAGAACCGAGCATTGATCAAGTGATTGAGGAGGTGATTAGAAGAATAAACCTAGGCTACTGTCATTTCTTAAATGTACGACAGCCTCAATTGAGGAGATGTGATACTTGTGGAGGGAATCATCCCCACCAATGGTGTAACACTCAACCAAAACCACAATGTATGCTAGGGAAACAATTGCCTGTTTTGAATGATGGTAGAGTAGTAGTCAACTACACTCAGTCAACAGATGTGCCACAACCCATGAGAAACCAGTACTCCATGGATGAGAATATGCTCATGGTCATAGCCAATCAAGAGTATGGATCAAAGACTGTTGGCGGGTATGCGGCGAGCGGACGCTAGCATAGCGAGAACAAAACCAAAAACTCTATGTCAGCCTAGGGTGAAGCTTAACCCGTAGGCGCATGGAAACAAGAAGATGGTTGTAAAACTACTTCTCAACCTTTTAAGACAATCTCTAATAGAGGAAATCAAATCCAAGATTCACTAGTGAAAGCAATCCAACCTATGATGCTAATGCTATCCAAATCTAGGTCAAATGCATTTGAAATGTCACAAAACTCACAAGATATGCTCTCCTTACTATGAGGTCAATACCCTATGGAATGTGACTTGATAACCCACCTCAAACCACCTCTTGCAACAATCATGTATAAAGACAGGCGGAAAAATAAAAGTTACCTTTTTTGTGGCATATGATCCTAATGTGTAGATCCTGCTCAGCAAGATGAACCCATAGGTGCAAAGAACTCACCAAATGGACACTTGGTTTGCAAGAAAACTCACCCAGAAGCTCGTAGGAGCTCACTTCACATCGTAGTCAGAATCACGCACTCTTGGCATTGAATGGAAGCTCTTGCCATTGCTAACATAATGGTGGTGTTGCTTTAGCAATGGACCTTCCATAGCACGCGTAGGGAAGAGAAGATATTACACTCTCTCTCTCTCTCTCTCTCTCTCTCTCTCTCTCTCTCTCTCTCTCTCTCTCTCTCTCTCTCTCTCTCTCTCTCTCTCTCTCTCTCTCTCTCTCTCTCTCTCTCTCTCTCTCTCTCTCTCTCTCTCTCTCTCTCTCTCTGACACCACGCACAGTGATAACCGCATTTGATTAATTCAAAAGTTGGGTTTAGGGTTACAAAAATTGACTATACATTCCTCCATAGAGGCTCGTTCCCGCAAAGTCTAATGGCTGCTCAAATATTACAAAGGTATCATTTTTCTTCAAAAAAATAATAGTACAATGTATTCTAGAACCTCTTCTGTATTCCACCGTCAACACTCCCCCCTTCCACATCCATGTCATCCGTGAAATGACTGGTCTTGCTCTTTGGTTTTAGTGAGATTTGTTCTGCTTTCAGTGGAAGCCTGGTGGTTTTAGCATCTTCAGATACGATTCATACCAGATATTTCCCAAAGTGATTGGTTGTCCGAATATCTTGCTATCATATGTAAAGAACCCCATGTAGAAAGTTTCTTCAAAATCTTGCATGTGATAGCTGGGCAGAAACATGATTCTTTGATACAGTAAATGTAAAACCTCTGGAGATGGTTGTTTTGACATATCATATGTCATTGTAGTGACAGTGTCGCCCATAGATAGGAGTGTAGAATCCGTCGCTTTAGAAGGTGCGAACACTTCAAAGCAAGCCAACAAGGTTTTGCAGATTTTCTTGATCATGATGCATGTCAAGTCTGGAGAGCCTGTAAAGATCTTAATGGTGCCCTTCAGGGTTTTCACCATATAAGAGACACATATTCTCTCTCCTTCCGTGGGTTCAGGCATAGATGGGTAGTTAAGCCATTTTGGATGAGCCTTCAAGATTTTGAAATAATTTTCCCAAGTGCAAACACGAGGGACTAGGAAAAACAGGAGGTCATCTCTGATAATCTTTGTGGCCTCTACCAAGTATTTCAAAAATCCTGGGTACTTTAGGAGCCAGGCTTTTCTCCATCTTGGTTGTGAGTCCACCACTCTACCTACAACCTCATATTCTTGACATCTCCTTCATAGATTGGCTCTGTGGATTTTGCTTCGACTCTTTTCTTGATTAGTATTACTTCATACTTTAGGAGAGGATATGGGAGTGTGGGTTGCATCCATTCATCCCTAAGTACAGTTGTTGCAGCCAGTCCTTGGACTCCTCTAGAATGGAGCATTCTTGATTTCCATTCGAAGGATGCCTTGTGGTCTTCTGCTATTGTCTTCTCTATCAGACGTTGGAGGCGTGTCTCCTCCTTTGCAGTCAATGGTTGTGTTTTTTCTACTACTATCTCCTCCTGTTCTTCCTTGTGTTGTATGTCTTCAGCACCTTCAAAAATTTCCATGGGCTCATCTCTAGCATTTGTCTCCATTTCACTGTGCTCTGATTCTGATTCCTGTGTCCTTAAAACTGTTATTTCCTTTTGCAAGTCTGTGATCTATCTTTACGTAAATGTGTCTCATTGAGTAGCTTCCTCTGTCATGTCAACCATTTTTTCTTTGCAGTGTTTCCAGATTCTTTTGAAGTTCTTCATGTTCTTTCTGGAGAGCTTGGTGTTTGGCTCTCATTCTCTCTTCAGCGGCTAGGGACCCTTCTGCCATATGCATCCGATTTCTAGCCACAATTCCTTCTGTAGGGTAGTGATTTTGGCTTCCAAGGCTTGTATAACTTGGGCATTTGCCCCTGTACTTGCCCTCACTGCCCTTGGTGTAGCCCTTAGTCTTTTGGATTGTCAGGTCCTGGAGCTCTAATTTTTCCTTCAGCACTAGGACTCTGTCTTTTTCTGCTTCTAATTCATCCAAGACCTAATCTTTTTGCTCTTGGAGAGTCTTGATTACTCTCGAGGCTTCAGTCATCTCCAGCATGAGAGTGTCTCTTTTGCTCTCAAATTCCCTTAATGTTGCAGTAAGAGTGTCGAGCTCCTTCTCTACTTCTTTGGCCTTCAGATGGGTGTCTTGTACCATATTTGAGAGTTTCTCATTTCCATTTGCATGTTGTCATCCCTGGTACGCAGCATGCTGTTCTCTTCAAAAATGGTAAGAGACCGCATCTTGACTCTGTCCAGTATTTGATAGGTGGCTCTTATGTCATCTTCAGTTGCTGCTGCCAAGTTTCTAGCAGTGGGTCTATTGATTGGACCAGCCAATGGAACCTGATAACCCATACTGATCAATACTCCTTCAAGTAATGCTCGCCATGGGTTAGCCAAAGGTCTCCATTGAGGCACTCGAGGGACTTGGATCATCCCTGGCGCTCTGGGTTGTGGTGAATATCTTTTTGGAGCTCTTTGTTGAGACTCATGGTCTACCTTTCTCTTTTCCTCTTCATCATCTATTTCCTCATTTATGGAGAGCTCTTGTCTTTCTCCTTCTTCCTTTGCAGCCCATGGTGGGTTGGAGTACCATAAACCACTGTGGAAGCCTCTACCATTATATATCCCGCTTGAATGAGATCCTCATAAGTATTCCTCTCATCTTTTTCCTGATCTTCGTGTGCAGACATGGCCTCTTTTGTTGCTTTTGGTGATGATTGGGGTTCGGGTGTAGATGGTTTTGAACTCGGAGGAGGTGTGGGAGGACTTGGCGGTGAAGGTGGTGTTTCCTCTTTAGTTTGCTCTTCCTCTTGATCCTTCTTCACAGGTGTTTCCGACGTTTCCTTCAGCTTCTTTTTTATGTCTTGCACTTCTTCCAGTGTGAAAGGCTCTAAGTTTTGCTGATCAATTACCCTTTTCGTCTCTTCATATGCCCGGATGTTATGGGAGCTTCCTCCATCTTTGGCCGGGTCTGGCACCCAGTACTCTTCAAAATCTCCTTAAGTGCTCTTTTTGCTCTGAATTGTTCTATCAATCTTTCAATCCGAGTAGCTTTTTGACTGTGTGTTTCCTTGGGTCTAGATTCCCTGGCCAATGCTGCTTTTTCTTTCTTCCTTGGTGGCTCCACAGGCTCGTCTTCAGGCATAGTTTCCAACTTTGTTCTTAGCCTTGTGGTGGTGGGTGGAGATGTTGCTTGTACTGGCTCATCTTTGATGTCAGGTTTCATTTTGAACCACTCATTCTATGTTGGTGTGGCTCTGGCCAATGTCCTCTAGCTCCGATTGCCTCATATGAAATCTTTGTCAAGCTATTTCTTTTACTGGCTCATCTTTGATATCAGGTTTCCTTTTGAACCACTCATTCTGTGTTGGTGGCTTTGGCCAAGTGGCTTTGGCCAATGTCCTCTGGCTCCAATTGCCTCATATGCAATTTTTGTCAAGGTTGCCCCTCCTCCAATGTACTTGGGCTTTTCCATGCGCATGCCACCCACTTGCTCATGCAGGTATTGGGTGTAGTTGACTTCTTTGGGTATGTTTCTTTGCCACTACATGGGGAGGAGTTGTGTATTTCTGTGGCCTCTTGCTGCACACATGGAAGTATTGGTTGTAGAGTTTGCATATCTTTGCAGCCCTTGGGTCAATCAGGTCTTCAAATGTCTGATTAAACTTCTTTTGTGCGCAGACCTTTACCTCGTCTCTTCTTTCTCGAACTAAGCTTCCCCTATTGTGGAGCCCAAGTGCATCTGTTATGGTTTGAGGTGTGATCAGAGTTTCTATCTTCTGGCAATCCAAAGCTGTTATCACCGCCTTGCCATCTTTTTGAATAGAGCTGACTACCTCATATACTCTCTGAACATCCACACCTGCTGGTAGTGCCGTGTAGAAGTTATGGAGGTCCACTCTTTCTAACTGGTCGAGGGTTTCTTCTCTGTTTGCCATTTCTAACATCTCCAATGTGTTAAGTATGGAGCCTGATTTACCCTTGTAATTTTTTGTGGTAAAAGCGCACATTTGTAAGGCCCCCATTATGAGGAGAAGCCATCGTGCGTGAAGGAAAATCACTCACCGGAAACCAAAATTTTCACGGACAAGAATCAGGGGAAACTTTAAAGGCCTCAGGGGCAGAGGCCCCCGAGACTTTTTTTTTTACCGGAATATTCTTTTTCGCCGGAATATTATGGCCGGACGGCGGCCGGAAAGTGGTCAAAAAACAACCGGTCAGTTGGCCGGTGACCGGTAGTCAATGGTCAATGGCCGGTGATAGGAAGTCAATGGCCGAATTCAATGGCCGGTGGTCGAATTCAAAAGCGGACTTGTCTCCTCAAGGGCGGCCACACATGGGCGGATTGGAGAGTCCGATTTGGACTTATTCGCACAAGGGCGGCTACACATGGCTGTCTCTCATAAGAGAGGGCAGCCCTTTGGGCCTATAAAAGGAGGCCATTTCTACACACATTTCATAGTGTGAAGTTGATGCAACAAGGTGAGTGTGAGGTGGTGAGAGTGAAGCAAGGCGGGAGCTCCATTAAGGGTATAATCCCTTTGTAAACTACTTCTTGTTTTGAAGTACTAAAGCCATTGAGTGGCTACTTTCCCGTGGATGTAGCCCACATTGGGTGAACCACGTATATCGTGTGTACTCTCTCTCTCTCTCTCTCTCTCTCTCTCTCTCTCTCTCTCTCTCTCTCTCTCTCTCTCTCTCTCTCTCTCTACTCTATAATCTCGTGTATATAAATCTGTCTCTCTCCATTAAGTAATCTACTCAATTATCTATTTAGCTACGTCTTATTTCCTAACAACTGGTATCAGAGCAAGGTTTGCTCGTAGCTAAATTATCTCAAGGAAAGGATTCCTTGAATTGAGTGGGAGTTATGGCGGAGGAAGGGAAGCTCAAGATTGAGAAGTTCAACGGCAAAAACTAACAACATTGGAAGATGCAAATTGAAGACTATCTCTACCAGAAGGACCTCTATTTGCCACTAGGCGGTCTTGCGAAGAAGCCCGCAATAATGGCAGATGAAGCATGGATTGTCCTTGATCGAAAGGCACTGGGAACAATCCGGTTAAGCTTGGCATCAACGGTGGCCTTCAATGTTTCGGAGATGAAGACCACGGAGGACTTGATGAAGTCACTTGACGACTTCTACGAAAAACCATCGGCATCCAATAAGGTATTTCTTATGAAGCGCTTATTCAATCTAAAGATGGTAGAGAATGGTTCAGTTGCGGAACACCTAAATGACTTTAACACAAACATAAGTCAACTTCGATCAGTGAAAATCAATTTCAATGACGAAGTGCGAGCTCTCCTTATACTATCATCTCTATTGGATAGTTGGGACAGCCTTGTGATGGTTGTAAGTAATTCTATCTCTGGCACAAATACTCTTAAGTTTGATGATGTTGTGGGTGTTCTCCTAAGCAAGGAAATGCGAAGGAGAAGCACAGGAGAATCATCAAGTGCTGCACTATCAGTGGAAACAAGAGGAAGGCTTAAGGAGAGGTTCAAAAACCAAAAGGGTCGTGATCGCTCAAGGCGGAGCAAGTCAAGCACAAAGTCAGTTCTTGAATGTTGGAACTGCGGCAAGAAGGGCCATGTCAAGAAGGATTGCTGGTCCAAGAAGAAGAAGGAGACAGAGTCTCAAGAAAACAAGCCAACATCGGAGGCCAATGTGGCAGGTAAAGTAGAGCAAGATGCTCTAATTCTCTCATTAGACAATGTGTCTAATTCCTGGATAGTAGATTCCGGGGCTTCATTCCATGCGACATCACACAAGCAACATTTCCAAGACTACACCAAAGGTAATTTTGGGTATGTATACTTGGGAGATGATGAAGCTTGTGAGATTGTCGGCAAAGGTACAGTTTCTGTCAAAACTGCTAATGGAAATGAATGGAAGCTTAAAGATGTTAGGCATGTTCCTTCTCTTCGCAAAAATTTGATCTCTACGGGACAATTGGACGATGAAGGTCACAACATTGCATTCGAAAACAAACGGTGGAAGATCTCAAAGGGATCTTTGGTGGTTGCCAAGGGTGAAAAAGTCGGTACACTTTACTTGTGTACTGTTAGCACGCAACCTTCAACTTGTGCAGCAACTACAGAAGTTGACAGTGCGGTGTGGCACTACCGACTTGGGCATATGAGTGCCAAAGGAATGCAAATCCTTCAAACAAAGAAGCTTCTACCAGGTTTGAAAGAAGTGGACTTAGAGTTCTGTGAAGATTGTGTTTATGGTAAACAAAAGAGGGTAAAATTTCAAAAATCAGGAAATGAAAGAAAAATTTAAAAACTTGAGTTGGTTCATTCTGATGTTTGGGGTCCTGCAAGTACACCATCACTTGGTGGCTCATTGTACTATGTAACATTCATAGACGATGCGACTAGAAAAACATGGGTTTATGTCATGAAGAATAAATCCGATGTATTTTCCATATTTCAAAGGTGGAAAGCCTTTGTGGAGAATGAAACAGGTACCAAGGTTAAATGCCTCAGATCCGACAATGGAGTCGAATATTGCAGCCAAGCTTTTGAAAGCTTTTGTGCTAGCAATGGCATTCGGAGGCAAAGGACAACCCCAAGGACACCTCAACAAAATGGGATTTCGGAAAGGATGAACAGGACAATCATGGAACGAGCATGAAGCATGCGGCTATATGCAGGCCTACAGCTTGAGCTTTGGGTGGAAGCTGTAAGTACGTCTGTGTACTTAATCAATCGGTCACCCTCAACGGCATTGGATGGGGGAGTTCCAGAAGAGGAATGGACAGGTAAACTGGTGAATTATGGATTTCTCAAAGTGTTTGGGTGTGAGGCTTTCCTACACATAGATAGAAGCCTAAGATCAAAGTTAGATGCAAAGTCCAAAAAGTGTTTCTTCATTGGCTATGGAGAAGGAGACTTTGGGTATCGCCTATGGAATCCTGAAGATGGTAAAATCTTAAGGAGTAGGGATGTAATTTTTAACGAACAAAATATGTACAAAGATAACTTGGAAAGAAAACAAATAAAAGAAACAAGTGATGAGTACATGGAGCTTGAGGACGGTGAAGACTCAAGGATTGCAAACGGTGACAATGTGCAACAACGTCAACCAAATGAGGAGCCTCAACCTATTCCCTGAAGATCTACAAGAGCAAGTAGACCTCCAGAAAGGTTTGTTCCTTCCTTCAACCATCTCTTGATCTCAGATTCTGGAGAGCCGGAATCATATGAAGAAGCTATGCAACATGAATCCAAAGAAGAATGGACGAAGAGCATGCAAGTGGAGATGGACTCACTACATCGCAACCAAACATGGGAGTTGGTTGAGTTGCCTAAAGGTAAGCGGGCACTTCAAAACAAATGGGTGTATAAGCTAAAGGAAGAAGAAGGTGGGAAGAAAAGGTACAAGTCTAGGCTTGTGGTAAAAGGTTTTTCTCAAAAGAAAGGTATTGACTTCAATGAAATATTTTCTCCTGTTGTAAAAATGAACTCAATTAGGCTTGTCTTAAGCCTTATGGCTGCTCATGATCTAAATCTCGAGCAAATGGATGTAAATACAGCATTCCCTCACGGTGACTTAGAGGAGGAAATCTACATGCTTCAACCAAAGGGGTATGAAGTAAAGGTAAGGAGAAAATGGTTTGCAGATTAAAGAAGAGCTTGTATGGTTTAAAGCAAGCATCAAGACAATGGTACTTGAAGTTTGATCGATGGATGTTGGATCATGGATTCACAAGATGCAACTCGGATCACTGCGTCTACACGGAGAATTTGGGAGATGGGAAATTCATCATCCTAATGTTGTATGTTGATGACATGTTGATTGCAAGTGCTAACATGCAGGACATCAAAGACCTAAAAGAGAAGCTGTCCAAATCTTTTTCAATGAAAGATTTAGGTGCTGCAAAGAGGATACTTGGTATGAAAATATCAAGGGACAGGACGAAGAAGACAATAAAGCTATCTCAAGAAGATTACATCAAGAAGGTACTAGAAAGGTTTGCAATGCAAAATGCAAAACCAGTTTCTACACCTTTGGCTGGTCATTTTAAACTAACGAAGGATATGTGTCCAAAGACACAAGAGGAGATAGCCTATATGTCTAAAGTTCCATATGCTGTAGCGGTAGGTTCTCTAATGTATGCTATGGTTTGGACAAGGCCAGACATTGCACATGCAGTGGGAGTTGTGAGTAGGTTCATGGACAACCCAGGTAAAGAGCATTGGCAAGCTGTGAAGTGGATACTTAGGTATCTAAAAGGGACAACAACAAATGCTTTGTATTTTGGAGGAACTAATATTTTTCTAGAAGGGTATGCTGATGCTGATATGGCAGGTGACAAAGATACTCGAAGGAGCACTACTGGCTATGTGTTCACGGTTGGAGGCACAGCAGTAAGCTGGGCTTCAAAGCTGCAGAAAGTGGTTTCACTTTCTACCACGGAAGCAGAGTATGTAGCAATGACGGAGGCAAGCAAAGAAATTATGTGGCTTCACAGATTCTTAGAAGAGCTTGGATTCAAACAAGACAATTGTGTCTTGTACAGTGATAGCCAAAGCGCTATCCATCTTGTGAAGAACTCAGCCTTTCATTCAAGGACAAAGCACATTGAGGTGAGATATCACTTCATACGCACTCTTTTGGAAGAGGGACAACTAAAGCTAGGAAAGGTGCATACAAGGGAAAATCCTGTAGACATGTTTACAAAGGTGGTCAACAAGGAGAAGTTGAGCTTTTGCTCATCTTCAATCGGCATTCAAGGATAAGAAGCCAGAATGGAAAGCAGTCACAGGTTTGGTTTGGAGATCAGTCTCCAAGTGGGAGATTGTTAAGTATGGAGTCTGATTTACCCTTGTAATTTTCTGTGGTAAAAGCGCACATTTGTAAGGCCCCCATTATGAGGAGAAGCCATCGTGCGTGAAGGAAAATCACTCACCGGAAACCAAAATTTTCACGGACAAGAATCAGGGGCAACTTTAAAGGCCTCGGGGGCAGAGGCCCCCGAGACTTTTTTTTTCGCCGGAATATTATGGCCGGACGGCGGCCGGAAAGTGGTCGGAAAACAACCGGTCGGTTGGCCGGTGGTCAGTAGTCAATGGCCGATGGCCGGTGGTCGGAAGTCAATGGCCGGTGGCCGGTGGTCGGAAGTCAATGGCCGAATTCAATGGCCAGTGGCCGAATTCAAAAGCGGACTTGTCTTCTCAAGGGCGGCCACACATGGGCGGATTGGAGGGTTCGATTTGGACTTATTCGCACAAGGGCGGCTACACATGGCTGTCTCTCATAAGAGAGGGCAGCCCTTTTGGCCTATAAAAGGAGGCCATTTCTACACACATTTCATAGTGTGAAGTTGATGCAATAAGGTGAGTGTGAGGTGGTGAGAGTGAAGCAAGGCGGGAGCTCCATTAAGGGTATAATCCCTTTGTAAACTACTTCTTGTTTTGAAGTACTAAAGCCATTGAGTGGCTGCTTTCCCGTGGACGTAGCCCACATTGGGTGAACCACGTATATCGTGTGTACTCTCTCTCTCTCTCTCTCTCTCTCTCTCTCTCTCTCTCTCTCTCTCTCTCTCTCTCTCTATTCTATAATCTCGTGTATATAAATTTGTCTCTCTCCATTAAGTAATCTACTCAATTATCTATTTAGCTACGTCTTATTTCCTAACACAGTGGATTCATTGGGATATCCATTGTGTTGCCTTGTGGAAAGTGCCTTATTATACTACAATTCCTTCTTTTTCTAATGTGGCCTTGTCTACCCAGGCCTTGGCTGGCTTGAGTGTCTCCTCTGGCAGTGTATAGGGTTCACTGGCTGCAATAATGTCTTTTACAGACATCCTCTTCTTCTTTGCTGGTGGTTTACTGGACTCCATAGATCCTGCGGACACTTCAAAGGATTAAGTTAGCTAATCCTCCATTTTCTCAGTTTCTATCTGTCCAAATGACTCTTAAATTGAAAAACAGTCTAGCTAGGACCTAAGGGTGTAGTGCGTATGATGATGATTGCTTTATGGTAGTGAATGATGCTATTAGACATTATACGCGTATAATGTCTAAGTCCTCAAAACAGAGTGATATTCCACATAAGCACAACACTCATCATGTACTTCATGAATATATGTCTAGATTTCAATTTGGATGTTGTTTGGACAAGCTGTGACCACTAGAACTCCTTGCGGGCTTGAAACTGGATTTTGGCTTAGTTCTAAGTATATGAAGCTTAAATGGGATGAAATTGGGTAGATGCACCCATCACCCTATTGTGGAGGCTTAGATTGGTCAAGCTTAATCTCCAGTTCATCTTCAAGCAGTGAGACTTTATACGCGTATGAAGTCTACTGTGTTACAAATGACTCAGACCTTCAGTGTAAGTAGTCATTAGCATGTGACACCCATCTGTGATAGTGGAGTTGGATTTTGGATTCTCCTCCTGAGCCTGGAGCCAGATTTCACTTATGGAGCTTGGGATTTTGATATTGGGGTTGAAATGGGTAAATGGCCACAGAATTTGATGGGACTTGAGCTTTGGGTTAATATTGTTGGGATAAAAGCCCTGGAGTTGAGAGTTTTGCCTTAGACTGTCATTAATCATTTGGAGAGTTTATACGTGTATGAAGTCTTCATTGAGTTTTTTGGCTTAGGCTTCTTCTGTAGCTTCCTTTGGTGGTTGGGAATCCCATTATCAACTCTGATTCTCATTTGAATGTGGGCTAATTGGATGGGGTCTAGAATACTCCATAGGAGGAACTTTTTGCTTTTGTACTTCAAGTGGTCATTATCTAGCTCAAACTTGTCCAAATTGAAGGTATGCATTGTATGCAACATTGTGCACAAGCCAGTGCTGAGAAACTTTTGGTTTGGCTTCTACATCATAGTTTAGACTTTATATGCGTATAAAGACTCCTGATGCAAAACAATTAGAAATTCCACAGGCTGGTGATGTATGGCTTGTGTAAAGAGTTAATGAATTCTGATATGAATTTGGGTTTGTGAATTGTTCTAAAAGGCTTCAAAGGATGTCATTACACATGTTTAGCTTTTTTGAATGAATGAAGGTCATATCACCTCCAATTGTGATTGGTGTGTGTTAGAGGGCTCATGATGATGTGTTCCAAGAGCTTAAGGCTTTAAATCCCAGCTAGCCT
This sequence comes from Adiantum capillus-veneris, assembly GCF_014529385.1. Lineage (NCBI taxonomy): Eukaryota > Viridiplantae > Streptophyta > Polypodiopsida > Polypodiales > Pteridaceae > Adiantum > Adiantum capillus-veneris. Next base: position 166,277,336 of record NC_140935.1, read on the forward strand.
GCCATATCAAGACTTGTAGACTTTATACGCATATAAAGTCTTCTTTAGAATTCTTGACCCAGACTTGTTGCAGACATAGTCCATGATGTTTATAAGGCTTTGATACCACACATGAAATTGGGTAAGTGTTCTTGAGCTTAAGGCCATAAATCAGGTTATGACACTTTGTTTTTGAAAATGAAGTAAGTAATGACCAATACATTCCCAATTTGGTCCAAATTTGGTGTAGAGGCTTGGTGTGATATACTTTACAAGTTTGGATGGTCAATTTGTTAGCAGCACTCCTTTATTATAGAGTTAGACTTTATATGCGTATGAAGTCTATTTTTACAGAATGCATTTTTGAGCATAGTCATATGATATTTGGGCTAGGTTTATGCTGTGTACAAAATTTCACATGATTTGGAGCCATTTTGATAAGTCTAAAGCCAAATATTGGAATTAGGCTGAGACTTTGCGTTTTTTGGTTCTTGGGTCCCTGTCATAGCTCCAAATTGAATGAAATTTTGTATGTTCCATCTAGAGGGTATGCAGAATGATGTTGTGAATTCATGTGAGTGCTTCTTGTGCAAAAACTGTCTGTGAGACTTCATACGCGTATGAAGTCTTCAGTGGTTAAAATTGATATTGATGCTTTGAGGTGTTTGGTGATTGTGCCTTAAGCCGTGCTAGCTGTTTTTCACTTTAAAAGGTCAAGTGATTAGTTTTGAAACTCCATGCTTGGTGTTTCAGTCTCCAGAAGGGATTTCTCCATTGTGACTGTGTTAGCTTAGAGATTCTTCTTTATCTTTAATTCTCCCGCATGTGGATGTCTCTAAGCATCCTCCTGTGGCTATTGAATCCTTTGGACTCACAGATGCCCCTTTTGGTGATTTGTCGCTCAAATAGAATCTTTTGTTGAGGAGACTGTCGGTGATAGTTTTTCTTGATGTTTGACCTTACATGTTGGTTGTTGATGATATGTTGATGAAGCCTGTGAAGTTTGGTGGCAAACGGACACCTATCTCGGCCATGAGGCCCAAATGACACTTTGTGGCCCCAAAGCCTTGCCCAATGTTTTGACCCACTTTTTGATGATTCGGACGGAGACTTACTTGGCTTATAGACATGCTTGAGATGTATCTTCTCTTGAATTTTCGTGTCGTTTCGGCGATTCTTTTCGAATCAGTCTTTGTCGTGTACGAAGAGGTTAGGGTTTTTTCGGTTGACCTAAACCCACATTGGAGGTCGTAGAGGTGTTCTTTTAGTTTAGGGTTAACCCCCCATCAAGTCTCGTAGCAACCAGTTGGGTGGTTGATGCGTTACTGGCTCTTTTCAGTTTCTTTCCCGTGAAGCCACATTGCCGATTCTTGAAGTTTTTAGCGACAAAGAGAGTGTAGAACAAGAAAATCTCATGGTAATGAGTCTACCTCTTATAATTGGCATCGGTCGGTGTGTCGTGTGCATCGTACGGAGTCGCGGAAGATCTGATTGCTCTAGGTCTCTCAAGCTCTCTCTCACTTGTGAATAGTGAAAATGAGCTATTAAGTGGGCCCAAAAGAACTTATATCAGGGTTGCTAGACCACTTTTTGTCAAATTTGACATGTGCTTCTATCTTGTTGTGAAATGTACTTTAGGCTCAAAATTTTCTTCATTTGGACTCCGGTTGCTCTGTTTTTGAAAGATTTGTCAATTGGCCAAAGATCTGCCAATTTGGCTTTCCGCAACTTTTTCACATATTTGCACCCCGTCTTCACCATAAGTTGTCAATTTCTTATTGATCACTCCTATATTTTCCTTTTGTCGCCAAGTTGTCATTTCACCTGCTTTTTCTATTTTTCTTTGTTTTTGGTTGAAAAATATTCAAGAATAAAGGAAAATATCTAACTTGACCCAGAAATTATCAAACAATCAAAATAATTAGGTAATATCATAACAACCCACTATATACATCAATCCGTAGTATTTTTGGTTAGATTGCTCCGTTTTCTCGCTTTTTTTGCCTGAAAACCTATATTTTTAGATATATACACACACCTAGAGGCTCATCTTGGTGTTTGTCCTTTGTCATCTTGTTATTACACAATATTTTAGGGCATATATATTCGAGTTTTATCAAAATAATTGCAATCAAACATAAAAATCCGTAAAATCAAGGAAAACAGTACCCTTTTTTACACTTGTAGCGTGTCGGTTCCTCCCCCCTTCCTAGTCGAAGTCCTCCTGGATGACCGTGTCGATGTTGAAACTTTGCATGGAAGTATGCTCTTGGGGAAGGCGTCTGAACAATAAGCTTTCGAGTATTTTGGCTCTTTCTTTGATGGTCAATAGAGTTTGTGAATCTAGGTTGTTCAGTCTTTTGGTATCTGTGATTGTTCTTTGCTTAGGTCTCCACCACTGAAACTTCGGTACTAGCTGATTAGAACTTGCCATTTTTTGTGTGTAAAAATTGTGGACTGGCAGTTCTTGAGGTTGTTGCTTTTGAATCCAAATTTTGGTATGGCGGTTGTTAGTTCTAAGTATCTTCTTTGGTACACATATCGGTCTTTGGCAAGAGTGTGGTTTTGGCTTCCTGTTTGTATTAGATGGCGTTGGAGGATGAACTGCAATTTTTGGTGGCTTCTTCTTGGTCAATTGATCCTTTCTGACCCAAATTTTCTTGATAGCTTTGTTGTACAGACCATGTTGTTTTTGTTGGGGTGCGCTGTGGTGACTTTTGTGCTTTGTATTATGATATATCATGCTCCCGTTGTATATTGGAGTCTTTGCCTTATGGACTTGATCCTGCTGACATGATGTGCTTTTTGGAATCCCTTGTGGATCAATGGGTGCTTGTAAGGGCTGCTCTTCTTTGTCCTCCAGTTGCAGATTTAATTGTTTGTTTTTTGCTCTTGTAGCAAAAAAAACTTGTTGTTTTGCCGAATCAGAGTGTATACTCACAGTGTTTTGACTCCAATCAAGTTGTACTTTATTCTTTCTCTGCCAAGGTTGCCTTAGAAATACTGCATGTTGTGTGGTCGTATCTTCTACCACATAAAATTTATGCAGATATACATGTTGGTTTACATGTATGCTGAGCACTGTCCATCCCATGACCTTGATCAAATGTTCTGGATAACTTTGGAGCTCGTTCTTTGCCTCCTGTAATTGGTTGTCAAGTTGAAGTTTCTTGTAAAGGTTGTACGAGATCAAGTTGTCTTGAGCTCTCGAATCAAGTATAGTTGTTGTCTTGACTTGATTGTTTCCAATTTTGACATCAATTATAGGATCCTGTATGGTCTCGTTGTCAAATTCTGTGACCCAAATTACATTTATCTTCAGAGGTGGTCTGTAATGGAAATTGTCTATGAACTTTGAGAGTAGCGGAATTAGGAAATTAGGCGAAGCACTTTTGAGAGATTCTTTGTGAGCATAGCGGTTGAACTTAATTGATGGTAGCAACATAAACATGGTACTTAGTTAACTTGGCATAAACAATACTTTTGCAAGAGAGAGAGAGAGAGAGAGAGAGAGAGTTTAGAGAACATGACAATAGTTGAGGACCGGATTCATATGGAGCTGCTCCCCCCTCCAATAGGCATTCATATTATAGTTTCTCCCATCGAGAGAGACTTGGTACAGTACAATCTTTGTGTTCCTTGTAACCTAGGTGACGCAATGAAGATCGAAAGCTTCATGCATCACAAGCATAACATAAACTTGAACAAAGCATTAACTATCCCAAGCCTCAGTCCCAAGGCCTCAAACACCTTCGAAGGTGGAGAGAGCTAGCGGGGAATGAGGATAGGGAAGAGGAAGAAGAAACATTCCATAGGAGAAAGAAATAGTTCCTCACTTATCATTACTCTTCTTGCTAGCATACATAATAGCATAGTAATGAAGATGGAGAAGATGGCAAGCTTAAGCATTGAAGCATGGATCTTGGTTGGATTTGCATTCCATAGCCAAGAGTGTTGGTGTAGGCTCTCCCTTCTCACAAGCTTGGAGAAGGAGGTGGAGTTCCTCAACTTTCACCAAGTGAGAATGACCTTCCCAATGAGTGTGTGTGTGGAGTATATCCCCCTAGCACCCCCCCTCCTTGCTTTGGGCGAGTGGTAGCTTTTCCACATGCTTCCATCTCATTGGACCCCTCTCCCCCTAGCCAATCACATGTAGCATGCAGTCAAGTACATGGGTAGTCTTTTGACAAGTGTCCTCCATACCCCTTAGAGAGAGAGAGAGAGCTTGAAAATCTAGATATTTGTTGGATGGAAGTAGTAGCTCATTGGACCCCTCTTTAGCCCAATGTTAGCAGCTGGACACACCCTACGAAAAATGACTGCTCGATGGAATATTATTTTTTGTAACTATTCTTTGAGAAAAACCGACATTTCACCTTTGTAAATATTGGGGCTTACAGAAGTTTCCAGATTGTATCCCATTTTTGACATTTAGATTCAATAGATAGTTAAATTGGAATATTAGGGTTTGAGATTGTAAGGTATTTATACCACTTTTGACCTTAATGAAAAAACCTGTCGTTTCTTTTTTAAAGTTGTGTCTGTGAGTGAGCGTACTGTGTACGAGAGAGAGTGAGAGTTTCATCTTGACTCTATGTGTGCACCGGTGGTTGGAATCAAGTGCAGAGAAGTGCAGCGTGTTGCCCCTGGCGAGAGCTACGTGCCAATACCTACATTGCGGGTGTACGGTCTGGTTTTGCGAGCTTGACCTACGAGCTTCATCTGGTGATTCGGTGAGCATATGTTATCCGTTTTTTCATTTCAACATATCCACACGTTCACATTGAGTAGAGCTACACATTAGGCACTTTAGTTTTTGGAAACGATGACCTGTAAATTTCGAGCAGACATCCTACGTGATTTTGCACCAAGTTTTTAGGGTTGGGATTTTGGTTCATGGACCTTAGGGAGAGTGACCTATTGGTGTTAGTAGGGTTTTCTTCAAGTTCTGTGGCATTTTGAGAATTTTTGATGGGTATTCGGCTCTTGAAAGCGTTGTAGGAAATCTCCTCTTATGCACTCATGAAGGCTGTAGCTTAGACATTGGATAGAGACCTCTGTAGGAATTAGTCGAGAGTCGGTTGAGTGTAGATTGACACCCTATGCTTGCTTCCACGCGCCTGTGGGTCGAGCTTCATCCTTAGCTGACAAATCTTGCTAGGTGAGTTCTCGCTGTGCAGAAGTCCGTCGCGGCGTATCCACCAACATTGGCGCCGCTACCGAGGACGAAAACCCTAGGTAGGTGACCGAGACTAGTCCTTGAGGATAGGGATTCTCTGGCTTGTGAGAGTTTCGTTTTACATTTAGATAGGATCAGAGGGTGGAGGACTCTCTAGGTCTTAGAGGGAGTCTAGGGAGCGTGTGTCTGGCCTAGATCCTTCGACTTAGGTAGACTTAGATAGTTTTAGGTATTAGTTGAGTTGTGGTGTAGAGAGTAGGAGTTGGAGTGGTAGGGGTGGTGGAAGGAGAGCTTGAGAGTCCAGAGAGGCCAGGAAGCAACCAAAACACCATTATCACCATTTCACATGATAAGTAGGAGTAGGATAAGTAGGACATCATGATTTATGATCGGGAGCACTTCATGCATGTTATATTTTCTATTAGGCTCATCACAAGGTTGTAAAAGACGCAAAAGAGTGTTTGAAAGCTAAAGTGAAGTTCAAAAGTTGTTGTGAGTGTTTCTGAGAGAGCTTCAGAGCATCAGGAGCATTTCTGTCAGAAAAAAATTACATTTTAAGCCAGGAGACATCCTACGCATAGGATGTCTACATGGTGATCTGGTGGAAATTTTGAAATTTTGAGTTGGCCAATGTGTTCAGAAGGCAAGTTTTACCCTATTTTCACCTGGAAAGTGGAAGTTTGACCATATCTTGACAGGATAAGGCCATATAGACAGAAATTGCCAGACATCCTACCCAAATTGTGCCAAGGCATTATTTTAAGACCAAAACCATAGGGTGGCTACATGAGCATGATCTGCATGATTTATTGAGTGCCTGAGGAAGTTTTCATCTCAATTGGGTGAGAAAATTGGGTTTTAAACAGACTTTAGCATTTTTTATTGAAAAAAGGCTAGAACATCTAAAATTGGGGTCTTTTGAAATCCAAACCAAAATCTAAGCATAGCATTGGGTTGCTGACATCAAGGAGAAGTTGTGGCTCAAGTTTGGGGTCAAACAGGCCATATAGACATGCTACACGTAGGATGTGTTCTATATGATTTGGCACTCCAAACCCAGATTTGAGCATACCAAAGTGATCAGGACCTTAGGAGTCTATTTTTTGCATTTGAAGCTATTTTGATCAGTTAAACATGCTACGCGTAGAATGTCTCATGCATGAAATTAAAGCCAGAAACTGACTGTAGGCATACCACGGTGTTGTATAACCTGAGCCAAGCCTCCTAGTCAATTTTGGTCCAAATGGGAGTTGATTTGACTGGTCAGACCAACATCAGGCTGCTGGAACAAATTTCTGATCAATTGACCAGCTTGTAGGTGTCCAAATCAAAAAGTAAAAACAGTTCTAGACTCAGTACATCAAGGGGAATCTATAGTGCAAAAACCAAGCAAAACAGAGCAAGAGACATCCTACGCGTAGGATGTCTACTGGGGCTTAGTGAAGTGAAAACCTGACTGAGGACATAGAGTGATGTTCCATTTGACTTAGAAGTTCCAGAACTTCTTTCAGAAGTTAATTTGGACCTTGTTTGACCTTTTAACAGATTTTTGAGTTATTATGATTTTTTGGGATTTTTTGGTTTTGATTTGCTATTTACCTCTTAATTTTACTAATTATCGGTAGAAAAACTTCAAAAATACAAAAAGCAGGTGAAAAACGGTCGTAATGAAAAACAAAAAATATGGGGATGAGCAGTGACTATAGGACAACCTATGGTACAATGGGGGTGCAATTATGAGAAGGGAGCGGAAAGCGTGTTTTGGCCAGATTTTGACCAAAACATCAAATTTCTTGGAAACTGGGCAAATGGAGTCCAAATCAAGAAATTTTTGAGCCTAAACCGCATCTCGCAAGAAGTTGGGAGCACATGTCAAATTTCATGGAAAGTGGTTCGGGGACCCCCATTATAAGATTTTTTTCACTTCATTTTAAGCTCATTTCTACTATTGCCTTTCGAGAGAGAGCTCTTGCCACCTAAAGCGAACGGGACTTCCAGCGGTTCTACGACGCGTACGACCACCCGACAGGCTCCAGACATGAGAGGTAGGCTCACCACCTTGAGCTTTTCGCGCATGTTTGTTGTTTTGTCGCGAAAATTGGTTCACACGGGAAGCGAGAAATAGAGACCTACAGGTAGAAAAGACCACCTAACGGCTAACTCAAAAGCAATGAGACTTCATCGGCAGCTTACCCTAGCATAGGAGACCACTCTTGGATGCCCAAAGGCGGTAGAAAACCATCGAAAAAAAACCCTAACTTCTAGAGCCCTGCAAGAGGCCACCAAATGGTAAATCGGCGGAAAGGCGCCCAAATGCTACCAAAGCTCATGGGTAGGAGCATCTCGACATTCTCGACAAGTCTATATAGCCCACATGGCCATAAGGCAACCCGAAGCGGCACTAAACTTCAAAAACAGCATCAGACACACAAAGCGTCAAATAGCTCACACGGCCAAACCGCATGTCCGTTTGCCACCAAACTTCACGAGCGGCTTTCCTAGACCATCAACAACCAAGTCCTATGGTGATAGACCACCACAAGTCATCGACGACATGTAAACGCAACCACGGGTGCTTCCAGAGCAACAAATTTCCAAACGGAGCTCCGGCGAAGCCAAAGTCGACAAAAACCATATGGCAAGGATCCCCAAGGGACCGTGAAGCTATAGAGACCAACATCAAGAAATTTCATCGCCAAAAAGCACTCCAAAAGTCAGAAAATGGCTCAAAGGCTCTGAAATCCACACAGGGATTTTCTTTCTATCTATTTGACTTTTTTGTTGAAATAAGGGTAGGTACCAGTAGCACTCACCATAAAAATTTCATCAGGAGACATCCTACGTGTAGGATGTCTCAAGGCTAAATCTGGGCACCAAACTCAACATCTCTTATCACACACAGTTTTTGAATAGCTTGTACAAGCTAGCCACCAAGTTTCATCACATTTGGACAAAAATTGACCTCATATGCACCAAAAAAACGCAAAGTCAGAGCATAGAGGAAATAATGGGCCATAGACCTACCAAAACTTGTCCAAACCACACGAAACTTGCACAATATACTCATGAGCACATTGCCAAGCTATCTGTCTGGTCAGATATAAAAAATGATGAAATAGACATCCTACGCGTAGGATGTCTAAATGACCAATCTGGCCCCCCAGATGGTATTTTTTAGTTCCAGATCTCTTTATGACACTTTCATAAACCCATATATCAAGTTTCAAGCCATTCCCATCACATTTGGCCCCCAACACCTCCATGATGCACTTTTTGAGCCTAAAAACACTACACATGCTCTTACCAACACCAATTCTTATCCAAATCAAAATCCAAGAGCAGGGCCATGTTCCACATGCCAAGGGCTAAACCCAGAACCAACTTCAAGTCATTTTGATGAAAAAGACATCCTACGTGTAGGATGTCTCTAGCATGATTTTGATCTACTGTGCAAGAAGTGACTTCATAGGGGCCATTAACATGGTGCAAGGAGCCTGTATATCAACTTTCAACCCATTTGAATATCATTTGCCACCTGTTGAGGACATCCTACCCAATTTGTGAGCCAAAAGCCTGAATCTGCCCAGATATGCACTTTTTGATGCCCAAACCCAATTCCAATCACATAACCATGTTGCACAGGTCAAGGGCCACCAGCCAACCAAGTTTCACCAAAAACATGCAAGATAGACATGCTACGCGTAGGATGTCTAAATAATAATTTTTGGCCAGAAAGCTGCTGTGGGCAAATGGAGAATTTTCCTAGTTCTTTTTAAGTTTTATTTTCAATTTTCAAATCATTTGGATAGTTAGAACTCAGTTTATCAGCTAATATGGAAAAAATGCTAACTTTGGACTACTGAGTGCAACATGATCCATGGAAGCCGCAAAAATCACCGGCAAAGAAGAAGAGGATGACAATAAAAGACTACTTGGAAGAAGTAGAGTCATTTGTGATCCCAGAAGGAACCCTGAAGCCAACCAGCACATGGATTTAGGATGATTTGCTAGAGTCCAATGATTTGAAGATCTACCAAGGCGTGTTCAAAGATCCTGAAAGAAATGCAGTAGAGCTACCCATGATACCACGAGAGCTCAATGAATTTGTCAGAATCAAGATGGGAGATTACTTGGAGAAGCTGGACCTCCATAACTATTTTGAAGCTTTGCCAGCAGGGATTGACATCAAAAGAGTGTGGGAATTTGTAACCACTATCAAAGAAGATGGAGTGGCCAGAGTCACTGATCTGAAGGGCAAGCCAGATACCATGATTGTCATCACAGAGAGGGTGGTGGCAGCCGCACTAGACATCTCCAACAAGGGAGATAGTGTGACAAAGAGGAGAGATGAAGTCAAAGTCTACTCAAAAAAGAAGAACAAATACACATTTGAAGATATTGCAAATCCAAAAGTGGCTATCATGAGCCAGCTCTACAACCAATACTTCCACATGTGTACAAAGCGGCCACAAAAATAAATAATGCCACCTAGAGCCATTGCCACCACCTTCACCTGGGCAATGCAGAAGAGCAAGCCAAAAGTGATCAATTATGATGCTTACATCCATGACAACCTGGTGAAGATGGGCAACAAAAATCCCACCTACAAGCTAATAACAAAAGTGGTCTATGGAGCATTGCATGCCAAAGGAAACTGGCATGAACCTCCTTCACAGAATGATTGGCTAAAGCTCAAAGAAGATAAAGAAGAAGAACCTCCCAGGGCACCCAGAGTAGCCACAAGGTTGAAGCGCCGGTTAGAAACCGTGCTAGAAGAGCCGCCAGAGTCAAAGAAAGGAAAGAAGGAAAGTGTACAAGTGCCGATCAAAGAGACCAAGTCACAGAAAGCGGCATGGCTAGAAAGGCTAATGGAAAGCTTCAGATCCGAAAGAGCACTCAAGGGAGATCTAAGCAAGCTGTGGAAGCCATCACTAGAAGCCATGTCGGGATCATCTCGAAGGGTGCACCGAGATCGATTTGAAGACTACATCAAAAATTTTGAGATTTTAGATGCTACAACAGAAAATATCCCAAATGTCCCTTTTACAGAAGAAGAAGTGGACAAAGTAAGACGGAAACTGCTAGAAGAGCAGGAAGGCCAAGAAAGAGAGAGAGAAAGACCAAGGCGGACCGGGATTTCAAGAAGAAGCCACCGACTCCACCGTCAAGCCCGGAGTCCAGCCCACCCCCATCACCACCTCCCCTTAGCCCTCCACAAACCCAACAAAAGGAGGATGAACAAGAAAATTCCAAGTAAGAGAAGAGCCAAGAGCAAGAGCAGAAATAAGAAGCTGAAGCGAAAGAGGAGAAGCTAGATCCAGAAGAAGAGAATTTCATAATATTTCTTGATCTACTAGCTGCGGGCTACTCTCGAGAAGAGGCAGCTACTGTGGCCTTTGAGTTGGCAAGCACAAGGCCCAAGGAACAAATGCAAAGCCTTTGGTTAGTGGAATTGAAAGAGATGGCCACCGATATAGTTGACCTACAGCCACCAACCAATGATTGGGATGTGGTGATGCAAAAGCTAACCGGGCTCAGGGCAAGATCAATGGCCACTGAGAGTGAGATTGATACTCTCAAGACAAATGAAGTTATTATCAAATCTGAAGTGGACTCACTGCAAAGACAGGGCCAAGAGCATATAGAGAAACAAACAGAGCCGCAAGCCAATCTGAACACGGCATTACAAAGATGCCAGGAGATGGAAAGACAAAATCAAGCAGCCGAAAACAAGCTTCAAAGAGTTGAAGAAGAATACAAGAAAATCAGCAAGTCATTGTTGACAGATGCAGAGAGAGAAAGGGACAACCTGACTCTACAACTTGCTGAAGAGTCCAAAGAAGTGGAAGCCCTGAGGAATGCCAAAGAAAAGGCAGAGATAGAGCATGAAGCGAGTCAGGATGAAGTGATCGAGCTGAAAGATCATATTAAAGCCAAATATCAAACCATCCAACGGTTGAGAGCATCTCCGGCTAGAGTCCGAGCTGCTAGCTCAACTGGCACGACTTCAGAGACTGGGCTATATGAAGAACAAATGAAGGAGCTCCAAAAGGAGTTAACACTGGAGAAGAGGCAAAGGCTGATGTTGGCCGAGGGGTCTATGGTAATGCAAAACCACCTGGAAGAAGAGAACAAAGCCATGCAAAATGAGCTAGAAGCCGTAAAAAGAAAGATGGATGAGGATTTTCAGCGATGGCAAGCATAAAACGAAGCCATCAAGAGGAAGCTAGAGGAGGCGAAAAGAATAAATGCAGATCTAAATGACCTCCTAGTAAACATGGGAGAGCAAGCAAAAGAGGAAAAGAAGACACTTCAGAAGCAGATAGAAGAGCTGAGAGGCGAGCAGCAAATGGAAGAGCAGCAGTGTAGCACCGGGCCAGCAGCCATGGAGGGAATTGGCATAGAAAATGTGTCAAATCCAGTGGACACTGCCATGCAAGAAGAAATCATGGTGGGACCCTCACAAGAGCCCCAGGATCTGACATAAGAAGAGGAAGAAAAACTGCAGAAGGCCATAGAAGCGGCAGTAAAAGACACAGCCAGAGAAGCATTGGAGTGGGAGCAGAGGGTGTTTAAGTCGATAACTATTCAAAAGATAGATGCCAGTAACCTTCGGCGTGAATGGCTACAGCCTTCCCTCCCATATCCTCTGCTAAAGTACGAAGCTGCTACTATCAACAAATGGATAAAAGAGGAGCCAACAGTGCCCTTGTACAAATCAGATATCTCCAAACCTGAAGGGGTCAAGCTAATAGTGGATTCTCAACCCAGGTGGAGAAAGGCATGGCTCACAAAATATCCGCAATACCTAATCCATCTGGTAGAGGCACCTAAAGTGATCAAAGATAACCTCAGTTTTTGCCCTCTACCAAGGATGAGGACATGGAAGGCCCACGAGCTGTTGCAGAAAATCCAACCCACTTGGCTAAATTACCCGAAGCTGCCAGGCTTAAGGCATGCGAGAGAATAAGTGAGCAATACATGGTGAAAACCCTAACGGGTGCCATCAAATTGTTCAACACTGGCTAGCCTGACCTATCTTGCATCATGATGAGAAAAATATGTAAAACCCTTTGGCAGTCTTTGAAACCTTCAAACCAGGCCAGGCGACAGACAGTGTCTTTTTCTTTCAAGATACATACAGATGTGCATACAATCTGTCTGGTCAGCCTTCTCACGAGGTGATACATGCATTGTATCAAAGAATTATGTTTTTGCCTTCTTATCACCTCCAGGCCTTTGAAGAATCCTTCTACACCGGCTTCTTCACAATCAGCACAGATATATTCGGCCCGACGCTACTGGCTCAGCATGCAAGATATGAGTCATTTCTCAAGATGAGAGAAAGCCTACACTGAAGAAGCAACTCAACTGCCATGTCGGGGACGACATGATCAAGGAGGGGGGGAGTGTTAGCAGCTGGACACACCCTACGGAAAATGACTGCTCGACGGAATATTATTTTTTGTAACTATTCTTTGAGAAAAACTGACATTTCAGCTTTGTAAATATTGGGGCTTACAGAAGTTTCCAGATTGTATCCCATTTTTGACATTTAGATTGAGTAGATGCTTAAATTGGAACATTAGGGTTTGAGATTGTAAGGTATTTATACCACTTTTGACCTTAATGAAAAAACCTTTGTCATTTCTTTTAAAAAAATTTGTCTGTGAGTGAGCGTATTGTGTACGAGAGAGAGTAAGAGTTTCATCTTGACGCTACGTGCACACCGATGGTCGGAATCGAGTGCGAAGAAGTGCAGAGTGTTGCCCCCGACGAGAGCTACGCGCCAATACCTACATTGCGGGTGTACTGTCTGGTTTTGCGAGCTCGACCTATGAGATTCATCTGGTGATTCGATGAGCATACGTTATCCGTTTTTGCATTTTAGCATATCCACGCATTCGCATTGAGTAGAGCTACTCATTAGGCACTTTAGTTTTCGGAAACGACGATCTACAAGTTTCGACCAGATATCCTACGTGATTTTACACCAAGTGTTTAGGGTTGGTATTTTGGTTCATGGACCTTAGGGAGAGTGACCTATTGGTGTTAGTAGGGTCTCCTTCAAATTCTGTGGCGCTTCGAGAATGTTTGATGGGTATTCGGCTCTTGAAAGCATTGTAGGAAATCTCCTCTTATGCACTCCTGAAGGCTGTAGCTTAGACATTGGGTAGAGACCTCTGTAGAAATTAGTCGAGAGTCAATCGAGTGTATATTGACAACCCTATGCTTGCTTCCACGCGCCTGCAGGTCGAGCTTCGTCCTTAGCTGACAAATCTTGTTAGGTGAGTTCTTGTTGTGCTGACGTCCGTCACGACGTATCTGCCAACACCCAACCAATAGCATTCAAGCACCCCATGTGGTTAAGCTTAGTGAGAGTCTGACATGTGTCTCATGTGCTCTTTTAGAATTCCCCTAACTTTGATATTTTTATGAATAGGAAGTTTCTCAAGAAACTTCCTCATTAAGTGTGTAGGTTCTCTTTTTGACTCAAGCATCTTACCCCCCATGCATATGAAGCTTCTCAAGCAACTTCCTCATTAAATGTGACAAGTACCTCAAGTACCTTAGTCATCAAGCATGACAAGCACCTTAGGTGGAGTTACCACCTCAAGCACAACCCTAGCTTGCTTAAGTTTTGGTCGGGTTCCCACGTCAAGCACAGCCCTATCTTTCTTAGGTTCCCACCTGAAGCACAGCCCTAGCTTGCTTAAGTTTAGGTCGGGTTCCCACCTCAAGCTCAGCCCTAGTTTGCTTAAGGTCAATGGACTTTTAACACTAACCATTGGAGGTCTTTAATGAAGCTAACCCTAAGGTCTTTTAAGCTCCATTAGTTAACCTTGCTCTTTGACAGACCATCTCTCATTTGGGCCCCTTTACCATTGGCCTTGTGTTGAGATAGCACAAGTCTATATTCTAACCCTTGTTCCCGTTTATTATCCCACATTAAATGATCAATTTAATATGAGAAAATCATTTGGATTTGTTAGATATTAGATATTTAATGACATTACTTCTCTCTTGAAATCATAGTCGTCCTTGACTATGAGGTAAAAGAGATAAAGTCAAAGTCATTAGTCCATGTTACTTAGCGGGTAGAGGATCCCTTTTTACCCTACGACATCATTCCAAGATTGATGACTAGTCCATTTGGTGCTTGAGAGACGTAGATGTCGCAAGCATGTCTGCTCTTTAGTCCTTATCATATTTCCAAAGTAGAGTGACAAATTCTACTTGGTGTTTGGGAGACGTCGTCACCACAAACATGATTCTAAGCATGCATACAATTTAAATTTGTGCACAATAAAAAGAGAACTAGTATTATAAGACAAAAACATTTTTCATTTAAAATGCATTTTCATATGTTTACTTTAGTGAAACATTGTAAGCATTAACAAGGTTCATATTATCCTTAAGCTAGGTTTCTAGCATCCATTTATCATCTTTAAAAGGATAATTCTTTAACTTAATAAGATATCGTCAGATAATCTTACCGTTTCTTAATACCTTGTCTTCATGTCATAGGATGGACTTAGATTGAAGTACTTCTTCTTGCTCTTTGATTTTTGGAGGGTCTGCAACTATTGCTTCTTTTGATGGCGCTCCTTTGTAAGGCTTATGTAGGTTCTCATGGAAAACATTGTGTATGAGCCAATGGTTGGGCAACTTCAATTGATAAGCCATCTCATTGACTGGCTTAAGAATTTTAAGGACCATAGTATCTTTTTGCTAGTTTAGCATCATACTCTTGGTGGTCCGTAGGACTCTTGCCCGTAGTATGCCTCAGATGAGCCTTGAGAAACTTTAGCAAGACCTATTATTTTCTTTAAATGCTAAGGCTCTTTTGTGCTTAGTAGCAACAGCCCTTTTTGCCTATCCAGTGAGATGGATATAACCCCTTTAATAGAGTATCTTTTTGCTAGTTTAGCATCATACTCTTGGTGGTCCGTAGGACTCTTGCCCGTAGTATGAGTCAGATGCGCCTTGAGAAACTTTAGCAGGACCTAATCATTTTCTTTAAAGGCTAAGGCTCTTTTGTGCTTAGTATTAGCATCCCTTTTTGCCTATCCAATGAGATGGATATAACCCCTTTAATCTTTGGAAAATATTATTGTAGGTCTCAGCTATATTCATCAGCAGCGAAGATCTTTCCATGTACTTGAAGTAGTAAGGGACTTTTGGAACTTCTATTGCGAGAACGTTGATCTACTTCCATGACATAGGCTTTTAGTAGATTCAAGAATCATTAGATTAGTTATTTCACTTTGGTCATCCATTTGTGGATGATAGGCCGAAAGAGAAATTTAATCTACTTCTTAGATTCCAAAAGAGACCCTTCTGGAAATTACTGGTCATTCTAGGATTTTTGTCCGACACTATGGATGTTGGAAATCCATGATGCTTGAAAATTTGAGATCTGAAGAGGGTTGTCATTTGATGTGCCTTAATAGTCCTTTTTGACAGGCATAGAGTGTGTTTTCTTGTTAAGCCTGTCGACTGAAACAATCCAAGTTGCTTCCCTTGATCAATTTTCAACTTTTGGTATACCACGCATTTTGAAACATACTCTTGCATGCTTACTTTTCATGGTAGACCAACAGAAATACATTTCTACTCCTCGAAGAGTAGACTATGGAATCCCTCTTTGCCTCGCATAAGGACAAGTATGGGATTCATACATGACTTTCGTATTGTACGGGTGATTAACACATAGCCTATTGCCGTTTGGAAGATAGCCATCATTCAAGGTGAATGGTTCTTTTTTATTCCCTATTGCAAAGGCTGTAATTACATACTTAAAGTCTTGGTTAGTAGCATACTCATCTATCATCAAAGATAGATAATTGTGAGTTGCTATAGACAACACATTTACCCTTGGTCATTGTGAAAGTGCATCAACCACTTTATTGTGCTTGCCAACAATGTGAGAAATATGAAATTTAAATTGCAAAAGAAAATTTTCCCACCTCATTTGTTTGTTGGAGAGCTTGGTTTGCGTCATGAAGTTCTTGAGGCTTTGTGATCCATTTGTAGGATGAATGGAGTCCACAAGAGACAGTGTTTCCACCTGTTTATGGCATATAGAATAGCTAGTAGCTTTTTTTTCGTATTTGCCCCATACTCACTTATCGAAGTTGAGTCTTTGATTCTCATATGCTATGGCGTGCCCTTCTTGAAGAAAAATAGCTCCAAGGCAATTACCACAAGCATCACATTGGACCTCAAATGGCTTTGAGAGATCTAATAGTGTGAGCACATGTTGAGAGATAAGATTCTCCTTAAGCTTCTCAAAAGCTTCTTGCACTTTTGCAGTCCATGAATACTTAACGTTTCTTTTTGTTAAATCATGTAATGGGCCTGTTATTAGGGAGAATTTTTTCTATGAAGCATCTATAGTATGCACACATACCTATGAAGCTTCGTACCTCATGTAGATTCCTTGGATTAGGCCATCCTTTTATTATCTTTAACTTTGTTGGATCCATATGGGTGCCATCATTAGAGATAATGTGACCTATCTCTTGTAGGAAAAATTCACTTTTCTTTTGATTAATGAAAAGCTTATTCTCTCTCACAACTTGAAAGGTTACTTGGAGGTCTCGCTTGTACTCTTCAAGAGAATTGGGATGGCCTGAAGATTTTTGTCCATCATGAGTTTGAATGCGTTTGGAGAATTTGTCAGGCCAAAACTTGTAAATCATCAAATAGATCTTCTACCCACGGCACGGGAATCTATTTTTGATAGTGATCTTATTTAGTGCTCTATAGTCGACACACATGTGATATGTTTCGTCTTTCTTTTTCACTAACAGCAATGGTGAACAAAATGGAGAGGAGCTAGACCTCACCATTCCCTTTTCCACCAATTCATGCACTTGCCTCATGATCTCCTCTTGTTGAGCTTGTGAAACTCGATAAGGAGGCTTGTTAGGCAATGAGCTTCCTGGTAGGAGCTCAATTGCATGGTCATCGTCCCTCATTTTAGAGGTAGCTCACTAGGGATGTCATCAATGAAAACATCTTGGGATCCATTTAGGAAATCAGACAAATCTAATTCAAAATTAGACAACTCTAATTCCTCTTTATTCCCTTTATTGCAAGGGTATGGTGTTCCCCAACTCATTAGCATCTATGTACATGCTCTTTTCCTTGTAGGTGAAGTAGATTCTCCTTTCAACGGAATTCATGTTGGAATTCATGCAGTTAAACCATGGTGCTCCAATGATTTACATTCTCATGTTTGAGAGGGGAGATAAGAAATCCTTTTTGTCCACATAGCTTTGGACATGAATCCTCAATTTTCCAATTAAGGGAGTAATTGAAAGGTCTTGTCCCTTGATAGCTCCATCAGATTTCGATGTATCTCCCATCTTGTGGGCTTGTATGCCTAGCTTGGTGGTCAACTTCATGGATATGAAGTTGTGAGTTGAAACAGGGTCAAACAAAATAAAGGCATCATGCTCTCGCATCTTTCCCTAAGCATAGGAAAGGAGAAATCCTTAGCATTGAGCATCCTCTTTTGGAGCTTCAAACATAGAGGCTCTAGGAGTCTTATTGCGGGTAATTCTCTTGGGGCAAGGGTAATAACCATGGCCTTGCTCCCCACACTTAAAACATTTGGGGTCCTTACAAAAAGATGCTAGCTCTTTAGGAGAGAGTTTATATTTACCTTTGTAAACTCCATTCTCCTTGGACCGATTTTTGTTGTTGTTGGAATAGCCTTGGTAAGAATTTTGGGCATTGGTTTTCCCCTTGGCATCACTTTTGTCTTTATTTTCCATGGGCTTGACATTCCGTCTAGTCCTTGTTGGAAATTGATGCGCAAAGCAACCATGGTGTGGTGAATTATTTTGGTGATAGAACCAGGCTGTTGAGAGTTGACATACTCGGCCATCTCTTTGGGTAATCCTGCAGAAAATTTTTGCTTTTGTTCTACAAAGTCTATCTTTTGAAAGATAGTAGCCTTGAGATGTAAATCCAAAAACTTGTCCACATATCTGTGGATAGACTCATGAGAAAGAAGCTTTAAACTTCACCATTTGGTAAGCACTTTGTCCTTTGCATCACTTGCAAGGAATTACTTCATGATGGAAACTCGTAGAGTTTTTTTTCCATGTCTTTGGGGCTTCTTCATTGCCACAAAGGCTAGCCCACTATTGACAAGTTGATTTTTGGAAGTGCATAGCTACATGGTGTAGCTTGGAGGACTCTGTGAAGCCCACGTCTCCAAAGGCCACATCAAGTTGTTGGATGAAGGCCAATACTTTGTCAGTAGCACCAAAGGTGCCATCATAGGTGAGAAAGAGATACTCTTTCCTCCCTCTTTGAACTTCTTGAGCTTTTGTGACCTTTGCCATGCAGGGTAAGATTTGTTATGTCCTCCCCTCTTATATTCTCTAGGAGAATAGCCATAGCTTTCATCGGTAGAGGAGGAAGGTGAAGAAGAAGGAGAAGAGGGTGACCTCTTTCTTGCCCTTTTCATCCTTGGTTTCCTTTCTTCCCTTTTGGAGTTACGAGGAGAAGGACTATGGGTTAACCGTTTCCTCTTGGGAGGAATTTGGCAATCGTCTAGACCGCCATCTTCATGGAGCTACATCTTTTGAGGATCTTAGGGAGTCATTACTTTCTCGTTCTTTGGATTCCTCCTCTCATATGGGAGAGAGTCTTCTTTTGGGTGTCTCACCAAGAGGCCTCCTAAGCTCTCTCTCCTCTTTGAGAGGAAAGGAAATCCCATAAGCACAAAGTTGTTGAGTAACTTCGGCTTGCAAAGAGGGGTTTCCCATAGCTTGTTGCAACCTAGTAACAAGATAATTAACAAACATGGGGGCATCATCATTAACACCTTCATGTGCAAAATCAAAGTTATCAATGTTCATTCTCCTCTCTTGGTTATTGTCAGCCATGCTAATTAAACTTATGTGTTTACTTAGTGTATGCTTTGGCAATTCAAAACCTTAGTTGCTACTCCTCTAAGGCCTTTGAAAATAGGCACTTAAATATCTACACTCACGGCTCAAATTGGTTAATTATAGAGAGTAGTGGAGTGAGTCTAACATAGCAAAGTTGTCGAGGGATAGCTCCTTTTGGACTTCTTATGGCTCAATAATGGTAAAGCCGTAGGAAAGTCTAAAAAGACTCCATTATTAAGACCAAAGCTCCCGAGGTGTGCACCATATCCCACATAGTGGGCTCAACAAAACCGATAATAGATCCCAGACCCACTTACCCTAATATAATTAACAAAAACAACCATTAATAGGCTACTTAAGGACCTCTCTTCTTAAGCAAGAAAAGAGAAACTAAATGCTCTCATACCAATGTAATGGAAATTGCCTATGAACTTTGAGAGTAGCGGAATTAGGAAATTAGGTGAAGCACTTTTGAGAGATTCTTTGTGAGCATAGCGGTTGAGCTTAATTGATGGTAGCAACATAAACATGGTACTTAGTTAACTTGGCATGAACAATACATTTGAGAGAGAGAGAGAGAGAGAGAGAGAGAGAACATGACAATAGCTGAGGACCGGATTCATATGGAGCCGGTCCCCCCTCCAATAGGCATTCGTATTATAGTTTCTCCCATCAAGAGAGACTTGGTACAATACAATCTTTTTGTTCCTTGTAACCTAGGTGATGCAATGAAGATGGAAAGCTTCATGCATCACAAGCATAACATAAACTTGAACAAAGCATTAACTATCCCAAGCCTCAGTCCCAAGGCCTCAAACACCTTCGAAGGTGGAGAGAGCTAGCGGGGAATGAGGATAGGGAAGAGGAAGAAGAAACATTCCATAGGAGAAAGAAATAGTTCCTCACTTATCATTACTCTTCTTGCTAGCATACATAATAGCATAGTACTGAAGATGGAGAAGATGGCAAGCTTAAGCATTGAAGCATGGCTCTTGGTTGGATTTGCAATCCATAGCCAAGAGTGTTGGTGTAGGCTCTCACTTCTCACAAGCTTGGAGAAGGAGGTGGAGTTCCTCAACTTTCACCAAGTGAGAATGACCTTCCCAATGAGTGTATGTGTGGAGTATATCCCCCTAGCACCCCCCCCCCCCTCCTTGCTTTGGGCGAGTGGTAGCTTTTCCACATGCTTCCATCTCATTGGACCCCTCTCCCCCTAGCCAATCACATGTAGCATGCAGTCAAGTACATGGGTAGTCTTTTGACAAGTGTCCTCCTTACCCCTTAGAGAGAGAGAGAGCTTGAAAATATCTAGATATTTGTTGGATGCAAGTAGAAGCTCATTGGACACCTCTTTAGCCCAACCAATAGCATTCAAGCACCTCATGTGGTTAAGCTTAGTGAGAGTCTGACATGTGTCCCATGTGCTCTTTTAGAATTCCCCTAACTTTGAGATTTTTATGCATAGGAAGTTTCTCAAGCAACTTCCTCATTAAGTATGTAGGTTCTCGTTTTGACTCAAGCATCTTACCCCCCATTCATAGGAAGCTTCTCAAGCAACTTCCTCATTAAATGTGACAAGTACCTCAAGTACCTTAGTCATCAAGCATGACAAGCACCTTAGGTGGAGTTCCCACCTCAAGCATAGCCCTAGCTTGTTTATGTTTAGGTCGGGTTCCCACCTCAAGCACAGCCCTAGCTTGCTTAAGTTTAGGTTGGGTTCCCACCTCAAGCACAGCCCTAGCTTGCTTAAGTTTAAGTCAGGTTTCCATCTCAAGCTCAGCCCTAGTTTGCTTAAGGTCAAAGGACTTTTAACACTAACCATTGAAGGTCTTTAATGAAGCTAACCCTAAGGTCTTTTAAGCTCCATTAGTTAACCTTGCTCTTTGACAAACCATCTCTCATTTGGGCCCCTTTACCATTGGCCCCATGTTGAGATAGATCCAGAAGCACATGTCTATATTCTAACCCTTGTTCTCATTTATCATCCCACATTAAATGATCAGTTTAATATGAGAAAATCATTTGTGTTGGTTAAATATTAGATATTTAATGACATGGTCCATGTTGTTGTTGTCGTCAAAGAATCTTCTTTTTTGCTATCCTTTCTTTAGCCTCGGCTTGAGATTCTGCAACTATGTTCGGTTTTGCTTGCATTCGTTTCTTTGCTTGATGGATTTGTTGGAGCATGTTTGGGGTTAGTGGTAGATGAAATCTTTTTAGGTGGGAACCACGTATCCGGTTAGGCGTTTCCTCCCCATCCAATGTAGCAAGTTTGACGGCCCCACTTGGTGATAAGTCTTTAATTACAAAGGGTCCCGTCCCTCGCTTTTTAAGTTTCTTTGCATGTTGTTTTAACGTGTAAACCAAGACATAATGTCCTGTTTTGAATTTTTTGGAGCATACATGCTTATCAAAAAAATCTTTTTGCCGACGTTTTTGAGTGTAGATAGAAGCTACTGCTTTCAAGCAAAGCTCATCTAGCTTTCCAAGGTCATCTATATGTGAGGACATCTCATGACCTGCCCACTCTAGACATTTGTTGTTCTTAAGGTTGGGATTAAGAATTCTATAGGCAATATAGCATTAAGTCCAAACACCATGTTGTACGGTGTTGTGTCTATTGAGGTTTTGTAAGAAATCATGTACGCCCATAAAGTTTAGTGTAATTTCTGATCCCAATCCGTTCTAGACTCTGATACTATTTTAGTTAAGATTGTGCATAGAGTCTTATTTGTAGCTTCGACTTGGCCATTAGCCTGTGGGTGGTAGGGAGTTGACTTCTTATGAACTACCATGAAGTCTTCAAGAAGATTTTCAATTATCTCATTTATGAAATGTGTGCCTCGATCACTAACAATTTCTATAGGTGGACCATATCTAACAAAGACATTTTCATATAGAAATAGTGCAATAGTCTTGGCATCAGCCTTTTGTGTAGGTTTAGCTTCTACCCATTTCGTGAGATAACCTGTGGTTACAATGATATATTGGGCATGTGTTTTGTACGAAGGGGGTGGTATTGGTCCTACGAAGTCTATTCCCCACTTGGAAAAGGCTTTGGCTCCCATCATTGGCCATAAGGGCATCTCATCCCATTTTATTGGTACGTTGGTTTGTTGACAAGACTCACATCGTTTTGTATACTCGTTTGCATTCATATGTAATGTTGGCCACCATGTTTCCGATGTTAATACAATTCTTGATATCTTTTCCCCTAAGAAATGGCCCCCACTAATCCCTCCATGTGCTTGTTCCAGGATCGGAACGTACATTTTCTCCGTTGCACACAACCTAAACTGGTTATCCTTTCCCCTTTTATAAAGCTGATTTTCAATAAGAGTGAAATAGAGAGCTTCTGTTTCTATCGTTTTTTGTCGTGCTTTGGTGATATTTTTAGGAAACTTCTATCTTTCCAAATAGTCAACAATGTATTGACTCTATTTTGGCGTAAGTGTTATCTGAAACAATGTGGCATGTTCAATGGGTGGGCTTGATCTGCATTTGATGCAACTAGTGACATATTCATGAACATCAATGCACATAGTCGGCCAATACACTCCCATTTGTTGCAGTTGCTGGAAAGTTTTTGTGGCTGAACAATGGAATGTTAACGCATGGATATGTGCTTCCAACAAATATGTTTCATACGCCTCAGGGTTTATGCACACTCTTAGAATGCCGTCGGAGCCTAAATTATATAAACGTCCCCCAACCAATTGGAAATTCTTAGCTTGGAAAATCGTTCTTCATTTAAGGTCTAGGTCCGTCTTATCAAATTTCCCACCCTGTGATAGTAGCTTGACGATCTCTTGGGACCACTTAGGTACCATTGTTATATTGAAGAGATATGCATCCGGTAGATCATCATCCACTCCCTCTGGATCGTCTCCATTAGGTAATCGAGAGAGGTGGTCTGCTCAAAGATGTGTCTTCCCCTTCTTAACCACTACAGTAAGTCAAACTCCAACAATATGATGAACCATCTTACGATTCGTCCAGTATTGCATGGTTTGTTGACAAGGTATAAAAGGGCTTGATGGTCTGTGAAAAATACAAACTTATTTGCGAGGAGGTAATGCCAAAATTTTTGAACGGCATAAATCATTCCAAGCCCCTCTCTCTCAGTGGTTGTGTAATTCCTTTCGGCATTATTTAGTTGTCGAAAAATAATTGACTAGGAAATCCATGGTTCCTTCTCATGGTTGAGCTAGTATACATCCGATAGCAAATGCAGATACATCTATATGGACATGAAATATTTTTTCCCAATCAGGTGCTCGCAGCACTGGAGCGGATACAAGGGCATCTTTTAATTTCTTAAAGGATTCCCTGCACTTATCTGTCCATTCAAAGATCACGATAAGTATATACAGTGGTTGTGCAATAATTGCATACATGTGTATGAATCTCGTGTAATAACCACAATGTCCCATGAATCACTGTACTTGCTTTGCATTGATCGGCTTAGGCATTTTGATAATCACCTTAATCTTATCCAAATCTGTGGAAATGCCATGTTCCGAGACAATATGCCCTAAGATTCGTCCTTGTCTTACCATGAAAACTCATTTTTTTGGATTAAGGCAAATCCTATATGTCCTACATTCCGCGAATACCTTTTTGAGGTGTTCCACATGTTCCTCTCTTTGCAGAGAGTGTACACAAAGGTCATCCATATAGATTTCCAAGGAATTTTTCAAATACTCCTCGAAGGCATGTGCCATCAATCTTTGGAATGTGGCAGGTGCATTTGTTAACCCAAATGACATGACCCGATATGCAAATATGCCCCATTCTATGGAAAATGCCATTTTATATTGGTCCTCGGGTGCAATTTCAAGTTGATTGTAACCAAAGAACCCATCCAAGAAGGAATATGCACGCTTTCCTACCACTTGTTCAAGGACGTGGTCCGTAATTGGCAAGGGATAGTTATCCCTTATTGTGGCTGCATTGAATTTTTTGAGGTTGATGCACACTTGAAGTTTGCCATTCTTTTTGGGTACAACAATGATTGGGGATACCCAATCAATGTGTTCTATCTCATAGATAAACTCCGCGTCCTTCAGTTTATCAATCTCTTTCTTGATACGCTTAGCAAAGGCATCATTGTATGTGTAAAGCCATTGTCTGCCTGGTTTCCCATCAGGTTTTAATGGGATAGTATGCTGACATATTGTCCGATCCACTCCCTTTAAGTCCTTGTAAGACCATGAAAACACATCCTTATATTCCTGAAGAAGGATGAGAAGTTCCTCTTCCTCGTCTCGGCTTAGGTCCGTTGCTATGTATACAGGTTGCGGTGTCTCTCCAGGTTGTGCTAAGTCTACTTTCTTTGCATCTTCTAGCCCATCATAAGACTCTTTCTCCCTTCGCTCTCTTATGGGTTGTGTCAGTACTATTTTTCGATCTTGAATTGTGAACTTTCTGTAATGGGATGGTACACTCATATTGTTTCCGCTATTGTCTTTCTCATCCTTTCTGTTGGCCGTTTCGGTTTTCCATACTTCCCTCAAAGTCTTCTTGAGCTCTTGGTACCTTTTCTTCCGTTCAAGTTTTGTCAATTTTGGTTCTTCCAATTTCGATTCTGTTTCCATTCTTTTGGATTTAGTTTCTGCCTTCAGCCTTTAAGTTCATTTTTTTACATCCCTAGGACTGTCTTTTGTCCTAGGGTCTTGATCTTGAGAGAACTGAGCGGATATTTTGTTTTTAATGCAGTCTTTTGCCTTTACCAAAGATAAGAATTCCGTTCTATTTTTAATGTTCGGCATTGGGTTATCTCTGGCCTTGTGATCTTCTCTCCATTTTTTGTAATGTGCTTGACGTCTCGGTTTTTTATTTGGAATATCATAAAACCTTACATCAGGTATCGTTTCCTCTAGCTCACTAGGGTTTTCAAAACATTCATTATTTGCATCATCATCATCCCGTTCAAGATGATCTGTAGAATCATGAAACAGCTCTCCATTCATTTCTTGCTTATTTTTTATTTTTCTTAATTGATCTGAGATTTGGTAATAATCTTCTTCTATTAGCACAATCGTGTAGTATGGAACTACATCCTACCCACCCTGGTCACAAAACTTAGTTGTTGGTCCCTCCGCAATAGCACACACATCTAGGGTTGCTAGGATATGTCTCCATTCTAAAGGTTCTAGGGACTCTTCTGGAAAAGGTTCTGGAATGTATTCAGTATCCTCGATCTCTCTGTCTAGAATAAATTCTCCTTGTTTTATGCTTCCACAATTGGATGCCCCACACATCCAAAACTCCTTTGGTTTTACTAACCTGTCTGGAAGTTCTGACCCTACCATCGTGGCAGAATTAAATTCTTCTATCGGGGTTATGTCGACATCTTTGTAGCTATGGTCTTAAGGTTTATTCTTATAGTAGTCTCCATGTGTCTAAGGTATATGTGATTCTAGCCCCAATCTTGGACCATCTTTAATTGTCTCATAAAGGGTCATCCAAGTATTATGTCATAGTTATTTTTCTTGCCAAAATCCACTATAGCAAATGTATGCTTGTACTCAATTCCGCAAGACTTAACAACTATTTTCTCCAAAAGTCCTATGGGTCTGTCCATATAACCGTCAGCCAGTTGCAACTTCATTCTAGTGGTTTTCAAAGCTGGTTTTCCCCATTTCTTCCATACATCCTTTGTCACGATGGCCACACCCGCTCCACTGTCAAGAATAGCCATGGTGGTAACACCTTCTAATTCAATCGAGAGCGTGGTATTGCCATCTTCCCCTTCGCAGTATTCTCCTACCTTGTTTGAAGGCACTGGTTGCATATTTACATGGGGGGTTTTCTAATTTCTTGATTCCTTCCTGCATTTGTGAATTTGGATCCCTTACTCCAAATTTTTTGAGACATTTTCCTATCGTATTCCACATATTAGGTCTTAATTTTAGAAGCTCTGCTAGAGTAATGGTACAAGTTACTAGAGTCGATAAGAGTGTTACCAACTTCTGGGAGTCCATGCCCTTCCTTGTAGTGAGTTGTTGTGATGGTACAACTTTCACATCTGACTTTGCTTCATACTCTCCCATATATTATGGTAATGTTTTCAGAGATACAGGTTGGCTATCCCAAGATTTCATGGATCCCTTGTCTCCCTTATAAGAGTGCATCTCTAGAACTTCTTGAGGTCCTGCCTCAAATTCTTCAATAGGAGGAAGGAAGTCATCTTCTCCCATACTGGTTTTGTTAACCCTTTGGCTTAGTTCATTAGCTTCATTGGCTTCCCTTATCTGTCTCCAAAGATCGTTTAAGCCCTCATCGCTTTTATACAATTCAAGTGTGATAGGTTGAAACCCTTCTGGTGTTGAGTCTGTTGTGCTCAACACTATCCCATATCTTTCTATTGAATGGTTAGGTTTTAATTCAATTTCTTGACTAACAATTAGTCGTTCTGATCCGTGTGTTGGAGGGTTCCTCGGTATCGGTACAAGAAATTCTACCTCCTCCACCTGTTTCCTTGGAGTGGGTTCTACTAAGGTTTGCGCAGTTTAAATCATCGTTTGACACATTTCCAATCTTTGTTTTTCCAACTCAGCATAGGGATATGTCATCCATTTTTGTTCCTGATTTTAGTTGATTTTAAGCCTTGAGTCGTATGCTTTCAAGAGTGCGTCTAGATGTTCATTTACTTTTTCCATTACCACAGATTCGCCTGTTCCCGCATTTTAGGATTTCATTTTCTTCTCAAACTCGATATCTGTTGGTGTTTATGGCTTTTGAAGTGCTCGTCTTCCAAGTTTTTCTAGTCTGTCCTTTGTCCACTGTAACTCTTCTGTTATGACATTTTGTTCTCTTTCTTTCCTCACTTCTACCCGTGCTTTTCTAGCTTTCCACGTGTTTTGTTGGCTTTTCCGTTCGATGCTAGGTGTTTTACATCCTAGTTCTTCATTTCCAAGTCCCCCTTTTTCTTTTTGAGCCTGAGCTCGTGTTATGACCATTATAGGTATAATTGTTTCATTCTCGGAACAATTGCTTGAAGGGATAGCCTCCAAAATGTTTATGGTTGCTTTCACTGCTTTGTTTGGGTTTTTTGGGCAATCGGCAATCAAATGAGTGATGCCACAATCTGGACAATACCCATTGACTCGTAAAATTTTTGAACAAGGACAGTCTTTCATAAGATGGTCACCCCCACATTATAGCAAGGTCCCAATGGTTGTCGTGGAGCTCCTTGGGCGCCCCTCTGTTGGTAAGCTGGTCTTTGTCCATTGAAACCTCCATTGGCTATGAACAACAATGTTCTTTCATCCAAACTATATCTACTTTCTCCTGCAGCCTATGCCGCAGTTGGTGGTCCAACATTGCCGATCATACTCCATGGTTCCGGCGTTCACGTCTCTTCTGGTGGGTAGTATGTTGGGTAGGCCATTGTTCCACTCAAGTCTTCATAGTAAACAGGGACAGGCACTAAGGCTTGATCCTCTAGTTCTTACACAGCAGGCGTGTATCTCACACCTATCGGCCTTGTCCCAGGAAGTGGTGGTTGTTGCCCTAAAACTGGCTGTGGTTGTTCAATCCCGGTTGGTCCTAGCAAATTCCCCGCAGTATATCTAGGTACAGGTGGCACTTGAGGTGGTGCTACTTGCGGTTGGGAAACATATTGTCGTTCTCTCACATACCCTTTATTGTAGTAGCATGATTTGTCCATTTTTGTTCGATGGCGCACCACTTTAATGGTTTAGCATGTGGCTTGGAAAAAAGTCTAATTCTCTTTAGCACTTCCTCTATCAGTCGCTCTTGATTTACTCCTGGTTCATTCTGTAGATCTCATAGTTATCTACACTTCCTTTATCAGTCACTCTTGATTTACTCCTGGTTCATTCTGTAGATCTCACAGTTATCTACAAGGAATAAAGCCTCTTTGGTTAACTCATTTAGAGTGGGGCTTTTCTTTGCATGCAAATATTTTTGAAGATCTTCATTTCTCAATCCTTGGATAAATATCAACATCGGTTTGGATTGAGTAGGTAGTTCTTTCTGAAGGAGTACGAGCAGAAGTGCGACGCGAGACAGAGTGCGAGAAGAAGAGCACGACGATATGGTGAACTCGCTCTACTGTAATGTGTAGAGCATAGTGAGTTCTTATTAGGTTTTTACAAAAGAATATGTGTACATACCTGGCGGCCCGCCCACTTACCTGGGCGACCACATTGGGCTTTATACCCCAACAACCTCCCACTTAAAGTCCAATGTGGTACTTTAAGTGTGAGAGAAGCTACTATACAAGCTAATATACAAGAGATGTAGAGAAGTGATGTACTACCCTACACCTAACTGCTTGTGAAAATGCGCAAAGCTCTCTGAGGGAAGTCCTTTTGTAAGTAGATCAGCAGGATTTTCTGTGGTGTGAACTTTGACAAGCTGAAGTTGCTTATCCTCGACCATTTCCTTGATGAAATGATACTTCACATCCACATGCTTTGTCTTTGAGTGGTAAAATGGATTGCGAGCCAATTGTATAGCACTTTGACTATCACAATATAACACAGGCATCTCTTCTTTGATTCCCAAATCTGTTACTAGTCGATTAAGCCAAATTGATTCTTTGCATGCCTCTGATGCTGCAACATATTCAGCCTCTGTAGTAGACTGAGTAACACAATCTTGTAATCTAGAACGCCATGATACTGCTCCACCAGCCAATGTATAGACATACCCTGACGTAGACCTTCGGTTGTCTAAGTCATCTGCATAATCTGAGTCTGTAAAACCCTTTACACTTAGCTCCTGACTCCCATAGCATATACGCATACTCTTTGTAGCTTTCAGGTATCTCAATATTCCTTTCACTGCCTCCCAATGTTTCTTGCCTGGGTTTGACATGTATCGACTTACTACTCCCACTGCAAATGCAATGTCTGGGCGAGTAGCAATCATTGCATACATCAAACTACCCACTGCAGACGCATATGGAATCTTATCCATTTCAGCCCGTTCTTCCTCAGACACAGGACAATCTTGTTTGCTAAGTTTCACATATGGTGGCAATGGAACACTCAATGCCTTTCCCTTCTCCATATTGAAACATTGCAAAACCTTGTCAATATACTCTGTTTGAGATAACCAAATCAACTTCTTTGATCTGTCTCTCTCAATGGGCATACCAAGTATATGACTTGCCTCACCCATGTCTTTCATGTCAAACGATTTTACCATCTTTGACTTCAAAGCTGAAATTTCTTCCAAGTGCTTGCGAGCAATCAACATGTCATCCACATACAAAATAAGGATCAGCCAACTGCCATCCTTAGCCTTCTTTGTATATAGACAATGATCGAACTCACTACGTTTTTAGCCTTGAGAAAGCATAAACTTGTGGAATTTATGGTACCATGCCCTCGGTGATTGTTTTAAGCCATAAAGACTCTTTAACAACTGGAATACCCAATCTTCCTTGCCTTTCTCAACAAACCCTTCTGGTTGCTGCATGTAAATTTCCACATCTAAATCACCATGCAAGAACGCTGTCTTGACATCCATTTGGTGCAACACCAAATCTAATATGGCAACCAATGCAAGAAAGCATCTCAATGTAGTCATTTTGACAACCGGAGAGAAGACTTCATCAAAGTCAATGCCTTGTTCTTGCTTAAAGCCCTTGGCAACAAGCCTTGCTTTGTACTTTGGCTGACTATCATGAGCAGTGATCTTATACTTGTAAACCCATTTACAGGGTAGAGCCGTTTTGCCCCGTGGTAATTTAACTAGCTTCCATGTCTGGTTTTTATGCAGAGCTATCATCTCTTACTCCATGGCCAATTGCCAATTCCTGGAGTCCTTCATTTGCACTGCTTCCTTGTAACATGAAGGCTCATTGCAATCATTCAAAATGACATAGTTCATATATGGAACAAACCTATCAGGAGGTCGCGTGACACGTCCAGATCTACGCACAATAGGTGGCTCAGGCTCAGCCACAACCTGTGGTTCCAATCTATCCTGTCCTTGCTCCTCTTGAGCCCTGACATTTTGTCTTGCACGTGCAAGTCCATCTTCTTGGAAGACAACTCTTCTAATCTCCTCAACCCTCTCTGGTTTAGAATGATATTTGGATTCATTAAAGTGAACATCATTGCTGCAGACAACCTTTCTGGATTCGGGATCCCAAAGTCTGTACCCCATCTCACCAGAATTACCATAGCCTAGAAAGATGCACTTTCTACTCTTTGGCTCAAGTTTGTTCCTAAATTCCTTTGGAACGTGAGTATATGCCTCACAGCCAAAGACTCTGAGATGCTTGTATGAGGGCATTTTGTCTGACCATACCATCTCTGGCACTGAATCCTTCTGCAAAACCTTGCTAGGAGATCTATTTACAAGATGAACAGCTGTTGATACAGCTTCAGCCCAAAACCCATTTGGCAGCTGTGCATTAGACAACATACTTCTGACCTTCTCTTGTATGGTCCTATTCATCCTCTCAGCAACACCATTTTGAGGAGGATTGTAAGGAGCAGTAAGTTCACGTTTTATACCTTTTGACTCACAAAAGTCCTGAAAGGCCTTTGAAACATACTCTCCACCATTGTCAGTGCGTAAGCATTTAAGCTTCTTGCCACTCTGACTCTCCACAAGTGTCACAAACGTTTTGAAAACACTAAACGCTTCATCCTTGTGCTTGAGAAAGTAAACCCATACTTTCCTCGAGTAATCATCTATAAATGTCATAAAGTAAGAAGCTCCCCCTAGAGATAGGTTAGGCATAGGTCCACACAAATCACTATGAACAAGTGCCAACTGTGTATCTCTTCTACTGCTTCTATGCTTATGTGGCTGCTGTGTTTGCTTACCATACAGACAATGTTCACAGAATTCAAAATCATTAAATGAAAAGCCAGGCAAATAACCAGAACGAGACAAGATTTCCATTCCCTTCTTGGACATATGTCTTAATCGGCTATGCCACAAAGAAATGTTCGGCTTCTCGGTTACATTGATTACATTTTTAGAGACATTTGATACATAAATCATGTAAAGTCCTCCAGACTTTACTCCATGTGCTACTGTCATAGAACCCTTGGATATCTTCCACATGTTCAGTCCAAAAGTGGTGATGTAGCCAGCATCATCAAGTAAACATGTGCTGATCAAGCTCTTTGTAATTGCGGGAACATGTCTCACATTCTTCAGCGTGAAAGAAGAGCCATTCTGAAACTTCAATTGAAGATCTCCAACACCTAAGATCTCACATGTCTGCCCATTACCTAGCCGAACATGATCTTTAGTGGTCACATAAGAGGTAAACCACTCCTTGTTTGGAGACACATGAAGTGATGCCCCTGAGTCTATAATCCAGTCACTCAGTGCATTTCCATCAGATGCTGTAAGAAGAGCCGAGTCCATTGTATTCTTCAAGAAGTAGATGTCTCCTGACACTAGACTGTCATCCTCTGCAACAGCGTTTGTCACATTTATTTCTTGAATCTTCACTGAGGACTTGTTCTTCTCACCATGGTCTTCAGCTTTCTCTTTGCCTTTTTCTGCTTTCCATTCTCTGCAGTCTCTTTTCATGTGACCCTTCTTGCCACAATGGTAGCATTCTATGTCACTCTTACCTTTAGCACTGCGGGACTTGCTACGAGACTGATTCCTCTTTCCACCTTTGTACTTTTCTTTGGTCCTTCCCCTGACAACTAAGGCTGTTCCTTTGCCTTTGTCCATTGTCTTTTTATTGGTTTCTTCAGTAAGTAGACTTCCTTCTACACCTGCTATGTTCAAACCATCTGGAGGTGCAGAATTACTCAAAGCTGTGCGAAAAGTGTCCCAGCTTTCCGGCAATGTGATCAACAGGAACATAGCTCTAACAGGTTCATCAAACTTGACACCTTGAGCTGACAACTGACTATAGATTGTGTTGAATTCATTCAGATGATTGGACATAGGTGTCCCTTCTTTCATCTTCAAGTCAACAAGCTTCTTAAGCCAATATACCTGTGAAGCTGCACTCTGCTTCTCATAAAGATCACTCAGCTTTAACCATGCTTGATAAGCCGACATCTCGTCTGCTACATTGAAGTAAACGCTTTCTGCCAAAGTCAGCATAATGGTAGAAAGTGCCAATTCATCCATTTTGCTCCATTCATCTTCGTCCATATCTTCTGGTTTTATCCCCTTGAGCTTTATAGGTTTTATCTGCTTCTTTTGTACCAACACGTGCCAAATCTGCTTCTTCCACAATGGGAAATTGGTTCCATCCAGCTTCTTGATATTGTAAAGAGCAGTGTCCTGTGATCCAGCCATAGCTACGCTTCACAGTGGTTTACTTTCCTAGGAAAAATTCGGCAGAGTTTCCCCTGTAAACTGACCTCTGAACCAATATCAACCTGTCAAATGAACCAAGAAAGCTTCAGATTCTGCAGAAATTTTGGCAGAGTCTCCTTTGCAAAATGGCTCTGGTGTACTAAAAACAGACCAAAAAACAGCTCAAAAAACACTGTCTCTCTGACACTGTAAGCTGCGGGTAAACCTGTCTTGCACCTGTACTGTCTCTCACTGTCCTGTCACTGTCCTATAAGCATAGACTGCGACAATGCCTCAACGGCAGTAAAGCAAAGATGCAATCCCAACTGTCTATCTCACAGTCAATACATCCTAGCTGCCTATCTAAGGGTGCTCGAGGGATCGCTCCAAGACCTGTATCACCGAAAGGATCTCAACATTCAAGGATCCCCCAGCTCAATAAAACCTCACTTGACCCTCAACAAAGGCTGCAGTAAATCTGACAGTACATAGACTTCCCACAAAGTCATACATCCACAAATTTCCCACTGTATGCTATAACCGCTGCGGCGGTTGTTTGCTGCGTGACTCACAGCCAGCAAACCCTCAACAGACATACATCATCTCTGACAATACATGCATGTGGAAGTACCTGCAATGTCAGGATGAAATCTGGAATATCAAGCAGTAAACACAAGCTACCTGATGTACTAGTGGATGTCGCCTACAGTGTGTGTGTAGATGCGCCCGTGTCTTATGTGACACTCCTCCAAGAACTGTGAGCCGTCCTTCGATGTGTAGACAGCCACAAATCAACACTCTGGGAGTGTCGATATCCTCAGCACCTGCAGTCGTAGGCTGAAAAACCCCAAATTTGCAGAGTCGGATCTGCACTCGACGAGATCACGTAGTCGAAAATGGCCTGCGTAGACCTTTGTCGAAGCCGAACGGTGGCCGAGATGACCTCAGAATGAAATTCTGAGAACACCGTGTCCTACGGGTTCACCCACAAGATTTGGGGCCGTGTCTTTGCCTGTCGAATTTCACTCCAATCTGAGCTGGTGACTCTAGCCTCCTGCAGTGCTGCCCCGAGCCTCGGTCTGAGCTCTGATACCAGTTGAAGGAGTACGAGCGGAAGTGCGACGCGAGAGAGAGTGCGAGAAGAAGAGCACGACGATATGGTGAAATCGCTCTACTGTAATGTGTAGAGCATAGTGAGTTCTTATTAGGTTTTTACAAAAGAATGTGTACATACCTGGCGGCCCGCCCACTTACCTGGGCCACCACATTGGGCTTTATACCCCAACACTTCCACTGGGCAGAACTATACGTATCGTTTCAGTCGTAGGGCTGCCTTCCTAACAAATTCTCCCTCTTTTTGTTTAAACTTGTGGATTTGAGAGACAGTATTGTGGACTATCCCCATTTGAGATAATTCCTCCACAAACTCATCAAAAACTTCTTGGATGGTCCCAAAATCTTGTGGATTTGAGAGAGTATTGTGGGCTATCCCCCTTTGAGATAATTCCTCCACAAACTCATCAAAAACTTCTTGGATGGTCCCAAAATCTTGCCTTTCAACAGAGTCAAACCATGTGGCGGTGTCTTTCTCTAAGGTGAGTCCAAATCCTATAAATTAGAAGTCTCTAACCTCTTCTGGTCGGATCACTCTCAAAAATGTTGCCACATGCTCTCTAGGATTCCCTTCTCCTGAATACCTCTTGTGTACCCATTCTGGACTTGAGATGGTCTAACACGTCTTTGTTCTACCAGTCGAACTGTGGAATCTCCTCGTCCCTCTCCCCTCACAGGGTCTGGTCCAGGTCTCAATCTTCAATCAATTGCGCCTTCCATCCCAAATCCTCTGTATGACCTTTCAACAGGTGGTTCCATTACAAACCCTCTTTCTGTCTTGATTCTCTCCAGATAGGGGAATCCTACTGTGGTTGGCATCGTGTTTGGTCCCTTGCTTTCCTTGGCATAAGAATAAGAGTAAGTGGGCAGGACGAGACTATAGGAGTCACATATGAGCTATTTGTAATAGGGACTTCACCTCTATAGAACTCTTGTTCCCTCGTCACCGTGGGTTGCAACCATGATTGCAATGTTTCTGGATTTGTGTTGAGATATGAAGGACAAATTGGTATTTCTACCGTTCAAGCTGTAAAGAATGAGGATGCAAGAGAGCTACACAAGACAAGCACAAAGCACACAGAGATGGAAAGCTTCTTCTTCTTCTTCACAGAAAAGAGAGTACAAAATGACTAAGTGCTAAAGCTGAAAAGTAGCACATATGTACATGCGGTCACTAAGTGTGAACTCGCTAGAAGCGTACTAGGCTGGCACTATAAGTGTAGTCCAGCTGTAGAATCACTGGCAGAGATCCTCCGTGTCGGTCACCTAACGCGCCAGTGAGTAAATGCCGTAAGCGGCCAAGACCCGTAGTGGATGCCAGCTCAAGGTGTAGAGCTCGACATCTCAACACTCCCCCTCGAGCTCTGCATGTCGCAGAGTCCAAGCATAGTCCGGAAACGTCGAAGCTTCTCAGCTCCGAGGGCCTTGGTAAAGATATCCGCTATCTGCTCCTCTGTGCTGACGTAGACCAAGTCGATGTCGCCCGCCAACACTCGCTCTAGAGCGTAGTGGTAATGGACCTCTATGTGTTTGGTCCTGGCATGGAACACTGGGTTCCTAGCCAACTGCATGCTGCTGAGGTTGTCACAATGGATGAAAATCTGTTGGTCCACCTGCACTCCCAAGTCCTCAAGTAATGTGCGTAGCCAAGCTACCTCGCACGCCGCAACTGCTGCACCTCTGTACTCGGCCTCTGTGCTCGATAAAGCAACCGTAGGCTGCTTTTTGCTGCTCCAAGTAACAGCAGCACTCCCAAAAGAGAACATGAAGCCACTCGTAGATCTCCTATCAATAATGCTACCTGCCCAATCTGCATCTGTATACCCATACAATGCTAATGGTGCATCTGCTGCATAGAACAATGCGTAGTCAAGAGTACCTTGCACATACCTAAGTGTGCGTCGTACTCCATCCAAATGTGGCTTCCTCGGAAGTTGCATGAACTGACTCTCCAAGCCTACTGTGTAGCTCAAGTCTGGCCTTGTGATAGTCAAGTAGATTAGACTACCCACAATCTTCCTGTACATGTTGACATCCTCAACAACATCACCCTTCTCTGCACTCAGCTTTGCATTCACATCCAAGGGAATAGAAATTGGCTTACAATCAGCCATACCATACTTTGACAACATGTCCAAAGCATATTGTCTCTGTGATAGCCATACACCCTCTGGAGTCCTGATCACTTCAATGCCAAGAAAGTAGCGCAACTCGCCTAAATCTTTCATTTCAAACTCCTGTTTGAGAAGACCCTTCACATGGTCAATCTCCATAGCATTGTCACCAACAATAATAAGGTCATCTACATATATGGTAATGACCACAATCCCCACATCACTCTCACGTACATAGAGTGAATGATCAGCATGAGCTCTCCTAAAACCAATACTGACAAGATACTTGGCAATCCTGTCATACCATGCTCTAGAGCCCTGCTTCAAACCATACAAAGCTTTGAGAAGTCTGCATACATAATCTGGGTAACCTGGATCGACATAACCAGGTGGCTGATCCATATACACTTCCTCTTGCAACTCACCATTCAAGAAGGCATTCTTTACATCCATTTGATGCATAATCCATCCTCTAGATGCAGCCACTGCTATGACAGCTCTCACTGGTCATCTTTGCCACTGGAGCAAAGGTCTCCTCATAGTCTATGCCATACGTCTGTGCATAACCCTTTGCGACCAGCCTTGCCTTGTGACGCTCAATGTTACCATCAGCCTTATGCTTGGTTTTATACACCCATTTATAGCCAATAGCTTTCTTGCCACTTGGCAATGGCACCAACTCCCATGTGTCATTTGCTTCCAATGCAGCCATCTCTTCATTCATTGCATCATCCCAATGCACATTTCCAACTGCATCCTCAAAACATGTGGGCTCCAGATCCTGTATCACCTTAGCCATGTAGGCTTGGTGATGTGCTAGATACCCATCATAAGTCAATTTTTGAACTGGATTTCTGACTCTATTAGATCTGCGCGGTCCTTGGTCACTCCTTTGCCCTCTAGCATCTTCTTGTACTTTCCTTACACCAGGTGTCCTGACAGCCGGAATTCCAAATTCCTCATCAAGACTTTGTTCAGAACCATCTGAATCCATGTCTACATGTGAAAAACCTGATGATGCATCAACCATAAAGGGAGGTTCATCAACCTTTTCCTTTCCTTTTCGTGATACATTCCCTGTACCTGTTGGTGGAGTAACCTACGTACGTAGTCTACCATTCCATGGTTTCTCAACAGAGCCACGAGAAGAGGACTCTTGTGGTCCACTCAAAACCTGTGACTGTGGCCTCACATTTTGTACAACCACATCATCTTTTACATCAGCCCCAATAGTGCCATGTGCATTACTGTACCAGCTGCTCATCTCATCAAAGACTACATCTCTGCTCACTCGTAATTCTCGTGTAGTAGGATTGTAGCACTTGTACCCCTTTTGTTCAAGGGAATATCCCACAAGAATACATTTCTCTGCTTTAGGATCCAATTTCCTACGCAACTCATCTGGTACATGCACGTAAGCTATGCAACCAAACACTTTCAAGTGTGCCAAATCAGGCTTTGTACCTGTAAACTTTTCCTCAGGTGTTACATCATGCACCGCAGCTGTAGGTGTCCTATTCATAATGTACACAGCTGTATTTACAGCTTCAGCCCAGAAATGATGAGGCATGTTCTTCTCATTCATCAATGCACGTGCAACCTCTGCAATGTGCCTGTTTTTCCTTTCTGCGACCCCATTCTGCTGTGGAGTATATCTGCATGTAAACTGCCTGTGTATACCATGCATTCGCAGAAAATCTGAAAAATCATTGGAGAAGTACTCTCCCCCTCCATCTGACCTCAATGTCTTGATTTGCATATCTGTCTCCTTCTCAATCATGACTTTGAAGTCTTGAAAGTGACCAAACACTTCACTTTTGTTACGCATGAAGTAGACCCATACTTTCCTTGTATGGTCATCAATGAAAGAGACATAATACCTGCAACCATGTATACTTGCAGTATCGGTTGGACCCCAAACATCTGTGTGCACCACCTCAAGTGGCCTTTTACATACATTGCGCTCATGGGAAATGAGCCCTTTGACTGTTTTCCAAACTGGCATGCTGCACACACTTTATGCATACCATCCACCTTGAATTTGGGCAAACCTTTTACAATCTGTTTTGATTGCATGCTGCGCAATCTCTGCTCATTGACATGGCCAATGCGTTTGTGCCAAATGTCAACATCAGCCACAACACCTGTGCCCTGTGCAAATAATGCAGCTTTTACCTCAGGCATGTCTACATTCAGCGTAAACATTCTGCCCACACATTTGCCCTCTGTGATCAGCTTACAGCCATTCTGGAAATCTTCTACATAACAGCCATTTGGATTGAAGCGAACCTGCAAACCCTGCTCAACCATTTGTCCAACAGAAACAAGATTCTTTGTAATGTTTGGGACATGAAGTACATCTGCTAAGTACTTTGATTTCCCACTCTTCGTATTTAGAGGTATGTCCCCTACATGAGCAATGGGGTGAGCTGTGTCATCTCCTGTCTGCACATAGCCTGACACATCTGGTTTGCGCATATCTCTAAACCACTCTCCACGAGACGTCATGTGATTAGAGGCACCTGAATCCACATACCAAACATCATCTTGGGTGGAATTCTCTGCAGTCATTGTATTCATTACATGTTGCATAACAAACATGCGCTCGTTTTTGTTGTCATCTGCATCTCTGCTAGTAGATGCATAGTTGCCCTGTTCTCTCTTTCTACTTGCTTTTCCCTTTGGACAGTCACGTGACATGTGACCTCTTTCACCACAAGTCCAACATTCTCTACTATCTGGAGTATGTTGCTGCCTGCTTGATCCTGCACCACGACCTCTTTGACTCCCCCTGCCTTGAGACTGGTTTCCCCTGCCACCTGTATTGTTTTGATTTGATTGACCTTCCAGAAATTGGCCCCTGCAACCCCTTGGGCCTCGACCACGACCTCTACCTCTACCTCTGTTGGAGTTAGAATAGAAGGCCTGTTCAGAATTATTTCTGCCATGAGAAGAAGATGTTTCAAGGTTCTTCTCCTCAAGAATAAGCATAGAAATCAAATCTTGGAACACGGGGATGTCGTCTCTTGTATTCATGGAAGACCTAAAATGTACATACTCATCTCCTAGACCATCCAAGCATGCACGTACAATGTCATCGTCTTCCACTGACACTTTAATAGATCCAAGAGCCTCAATGATACTCTTGATCTTCAAGGCATAATCATTGATTGAGAGGTTGTTCCTCTTAACCTGATTTAGCTCCGACTTTAGTTGAAGCTTCCTGGCCTTGGTGTTCACCTCGAACACTCTGCCTAAGTTTCTCCATGCAATGGCGGGGGTTTCAGCATCCTGTAGATAGCCCATCATGCCATCTGTGATGCTCATAGACAGCCAATACATCACTTTGCTCTGGCCTTGTTGCCAGTCCCTCAAAGCTTTCCTTTGTTCTGCTGTAGCATTTGCCTCGGGAATCTCTGGTTCCTTTTCATTGTCTCCTTCTACATAGTCCCAATAACCTTTTCCTTTTAGGAAATTTGTTATTCTGAACTTCCATGCAGGGTAGTTATTTTTCTCAAGCTTCTCAGTAACAATATGACTGAAACCGTCAGACATCTTGAAGCACTAAGACAAAATAGCTGCAATCTGCAAAAACCTGCAAATCTGTTGAACCTGCTATCGTGGTTCCTGTAACGCTTTCTACACTCAACGAGTGTCCACAATCAAGCGTACATACAACCACTGTACTTGTACAGTAAATCTCTGTATACTGCACTTTGGAGACCCGTTCAGAAACTTAGTAGCACATATGTACATGCGGTCACTAAGTGTGAACTCGCTAGAAGCGTACTAGGCTGGCACTATAAGTGTAGTCCAGCTATAGAATCACTGGCAGAGATCCTCCGTGTCGGTCACCTAACGCGCCAGTGAGTAAATGCCGTAAGCGGCCAAGACCCGTAGTGGATGCCAGCTCAAGGTGTAGAGCTCGACATCTCAACACAAGCTTGCATGGCTGGGATTTTGGTCTGATCCTCCATTTCCTCAAAGGGATTAGTAGACTTACTGGGGGTAGGGTTTAGTCCTTGAGTGGCAATGAGTTCTGTTGGAATTACCCTAGTGGCTATCAATCTTTCTACCTTTGCTTTTTCTATTGGCCTATACACCCATCCAATTTTTCAACGTATAGTATGAGACTCCCCTCACCTGATTCATATGAGAATAAGTATAGACTCTTGTTTGTGCCTAGCTTAAAGGCAAATGGTGCTAGACATCGAAAATATGTCTTGACTCTCCCATTCAGGTATTCATAGATTCCTACCGCTCCTTGGCTAGTCGCAACTTTAGTCACCTGCTTATCAAACACCAAGGTGGCATTAGGAAGGTCTATTATTTTGGTGATTTCAAAAACCATCTTCCTCTTTACCACATTATCCCTGTACTTGTTGTAGTTCTCTAGATCCTTAATTATAAGGTAATGTGTTCCCTCCTCATCACAAAATCTATCCCCATCATCATACGGTAGAAGGTCATCCACTCCTTCTGCTGGTTTTTCCTCAATACAAATGCTTTTTCTACCCCTTTCATCAGCATAGATCAAAGCCCCATGGGTATTTGGTCCTTCTAAGTAAAGAGTTTTAAACCTTAATGTCCAAGGAGGGTTTCTAGAGGTGCTCCCTCCTTCTCCCTGGATTCATTGGTCAACCGCGGTGTTCCCGTCCGCCATAAGATAAAAGGATTGTTCAAAGGAGGTGTCAGTTCCACTACCGTCTTCTATAATTGGTGCTACTAGATCTATTCTAGCTTGGGTCATACTCTCCTCCGTAGACACTATGCTGACATGATCTCCTGGTGGTTTTTGGTCTCTTTGAAGGTTCCTTCCTGATCTCAAATACATCAATCCCTTAGCACACCACTACAAATCCAAACCTTTTACCTTTAGAGTTAGCTCTGTAGTGTCTTACTCTGGCTATTTCAGCTCTCCAATTGGTTGATTGATTGCCCTTCTGATTAGTCTGGACTTGCTGGACTTTGTTGTTGGCTATCTGTACAAAACTTTAGACTCTGCAAATCTTTGTCAATGGTGGTTCTCTTTTAGTAACATTCAGTATTGATTAGGAAGAACATGCAAGTATTTCCCGTCCAAAATTTCCTTTGGAAGGGTTGATTCCCCGTATATGTTATTATCACTGAATGGACTAGCAAAATGTTTTGTCAAAGCTAAGTGGATTACCTGGCAGGCTCAAGCTACTCAGTCTGCTCTAAAATCTAGCTGTTAGACTTTATACATGTATAAAGACTATTAATAAAAAATGGAAATATTTCTTCACCAGATATTCTCTACCATTCATGTAACCCTCAAAAACTTTCAAAATGACAATTGGACCACTCTAGTGTGAGTTACAATGTAATTCAGATTGATTTTGGATCTTGTTCTGTTTTTTGGCACTTGCAAACTCAAATTCTTTCCAACTTGAGTGTAATCTTGGCTATTGGCTTCTAAGGTCCCTTAGAATGCAATGGTATGCCCCAGTTCAACTTTTGAAGTCAAGAGGGTCAAAAAAACTTTATACGCATATGAAGTCTTTCTGACCAGCTTGACTAGATTTTTGCAGTTTGTGCTTATAGTTGTGTGTTGACACTCCCGGTATGGTCTTAAGTTCAAATAATGGTCAATAACATCAAAAACACTTTATACGCGTATAAAGTCTTTTATGACTAATTGACATGAAACTTGCTCCAGAGGTAGTGCAGCACTCAGGGACTTCACAGATATTCTCTGAGTTGAGTTTGGAATCAAGTTTTATCAAGTTGTGGCCAAAAAGGGGTATGTAGAGTGTTTGTATCGTTTCTTGGTCTTTTTAAGCTCAGTTTTGATCCAAATACAATAAAATATGAGTTATAGACTTCCCCAAGGTTTTAGGAAACTTTGGGCATATACCTTTGTACAGTTTGAGTCTATTCTGGGTTGCTAGACTTTATACGCGTTTGAAGTCTATTTGACCAGAATGGACTTAAACCTCAGCCCAAGGTTCTTTTTGGTGTGTACTCCAAGCATATGCGCTCAAAATCAAGTTTTGATGCCAATGATTCACCAATTCACCACTTTTATTTTTTTTTTGTTAGAATTTGTAAAATTCTCTCCAGATGTAAAGTTAGCTGACCAAATGGTATGAATTCTTGTATTCAAGCTTATATGACCCTCCCAAATGACTCAGTGCTGACAACATGCAGGATATTGCCCAAATCTACTCTGGAGACTTCATACGCATATGAAGTCTCCTGCCTCAGAATTCAGATCTGTTTCTACCTTAAGTTCCCCTACTTATCAGCATCATGTACATGTGTTCACATCAAAATTTAAAGCTTAAAAGTTCTTACAAACACAAGTTTCTAATTCTTCTTGCTACACCCACTCCGTCTTTTGGCTTTTGGTCCCCAAATC
This sequence comes from Adiantum capillus-veneris, assembly GCF_014529385.1. NCBI lineage: Eukaryota > Viridiplantae > Streptophyta > Polypodiopsida > Polypodiales > Pteridaceae > Adiantum > Adiantum capillus-veneris. The sequence goes on from NC_140935.1 coordinate 166,319,282, forward strand.
TATGCCAAAACTCCCCACTCAAGGTGTTCCTAGGGAATAACTACTCATTTGAACACTTTGGTACAGTCATTTTGCACAAGTTTGGTCTCTTTTTAGCCTTGGAGACTTCATACGCGTATGAAGTGTTACGTTGCAAAATTCAGCTTTTGATGTGCAGGGTCCTTTCTGATGCCTTCTTTTGCTCTCAGCAATCCTCAGTCATGCAAAACATTTTTATGAACCTTGTTTTTCACTATTTCAACTAAGAATCACTCTCTTTCCAAGATTTCAATGCAACCAATCAACTCGAGCAAATTTTCAAGTAAGGTCTTCGAGCGAGCTCAACGGAGCGAGTTTTTTTTTTTGGAGTGCCACCC